>NC_083588.1:27814611-28097706 GCF_027579695.1 Neoarius graeffei
AAACAGGCTTAATGCGCCGCTGCGTGAGGAAAGCTGTTTTCATCTACTCGGTGACAGTGTGTTTTCCCACCCTGAACAAGTGCATCTCACAATCCTATGTTGAAAACTCGTTTCAGACGTGCTTTTACAGTTAAAATGACAAATATGATGAAAATGTGTTAAAAGCTTGAAAACATGAAAATCCATGCTCGAATGCACTCATTTCACATGAAAGCAATGTTCGTTGTCCAACGTGTGCTTTAGGCGCAGAAAGGGCTTTACAGGGTGACTGAATGCACTTCTGCGCTTGGAAAGCTGCTTTCATGCACTCGGTGACAGAAAGTGTGTTGTCCCTCTCTGAACAAGTGCATGTCACAGTACTTTGTTTAAAACTCGTTTCAGATGTGCTTTTTCAGTTAAAATGTCCAATATGAAGAAAATGTGTTAAAAGCTCGAAAACATGAAAATCCGTGCTTAGAAAGTTGTTACATGTCACATATGCTCGAATGCACTCATTTCACATGAAATCAATGTTCGTTGTCAAACGTGTGCTTTAGGCGCAGAAAGGGCTTTACAGAGTGACTGAATGCACTTCTGCGCTCCGAAAGCTGTTTTCATGCACTCGGTGACAGAAAGTGTGTTTTCCCTCTCTGAACAAGTGCTTTTCACAGGACTTTGTTTAAAACTCGTTTCAGATGTGCTTTTTCAGTTAAATACAGTACAGTTAAAATGTCCAATATGATGAAAATGTGCTAAAGCTCGAAAACATGAAAATCCATGCTTAGAAAGTTGTTACATGTCACATATGCTGGAATGCACTCATTTCACTCAAAAATCAATGTTCCTTGTCAAACGTTTGCTTCATGCTCTGAAAAGGCGTTAGAAACAGGCTTAATGCGCCGCTGCGTGAGGAAAGCTGTTTTCATCTACTCGGTGACAGTGTGTTTTCCCACCCTGAACAAGTGCATCTCACAATCCTATGTTGAAAACTCGTTTCAGACGTGCTTTTACAGTTAAAATGACAAATATGATGAAAATGTGTTAAAAGCTCGAAAACATGAAAATCCATGCTCGAATGCACTCATTTCACATGAAATCAATGTTCGTTGTCGAACGTGTTCCTTAGGCGCAGAAAGGGCTTTACAGGGTGACTGAATGCACTTCTGCGCTCCGAAAGCTGTTTTCATGCACTCGGTGACAGAAAGTGTGTTTTCCCTCTCTGAACAAGTGCTTTTCACAGGACTTTGTTTAAAACTCGTTTCAGATGTGCTTTTTCAGTTAAAATGTCCAATATGATGAAAATGTGCTAAAAGCTCGAAAACATGAAAATCCATGCTTAGAAAGTTGTTACATGTCACATATGCTGGAATGCACTCATTTCACTCAAAAATCAATGTTCCTTGTCAAACGTTTGCTTCATGCTCTGAAAAGGCGTTAGAAACAGGCTTAATGCGCCGCTGCGTGAGGAAAGCTGTTTTCATCTACTCGGTGACAGTGTGTTTTCCCACCCTGAACAAGTGCATCTCACAATCCTATGTTGAAAACTCGTTTCAGACGTGCTTTTACAGTTAAAATGACAAATATGATGAAAATGTGTTAAAAGCTTGAAAACATGAAAATCCATGCTCGAATGCACTCATTTCACATGAAAGCAATGTTCGTTGTCGAACGTGTTCCTTAGGCGCAGAAAGGGCTTTACAGGGTGACTGAATGCACTTCTGCGCTCCGAAAGCTGTTTTCATGCACTCGGTGACAGAAAGTGTGTTTTCCCTCTCTGAAAAAGTGCTTTTCACAGGACTTTGTTTAAAACTCGTTTCAGATGTGCTTTTTCAGTTAAAATGTCCAATATGATGAAAATGTGCTAAAAGCTCGAAAACATGAAAATCCATGCTTAGAAAGTTGTTACATGTCACATATGCTGGAATGCACTCATTTCACTCAAAAATCAATGTTCCTTGTCAAACGTTTGCTTCATGCTCTGAAAAGGCGTTAGAAACAGGCTTAATGCGCCGCTGCGTGAGGAAAGCTGTTTTCATCTACTCGGTGACAGTGTGTTTTCCCACCCTGAACAAGTGCATCTCACAATCCTATGTTGAAAACTCGTTTCAGACGTGCTTTTACAGTTAAAATGACAAATATGATGAAAATGTGTTAAAAGCTTGAAAACATGAAAATCCATGCTCGAATGCACTCATTTCACATGAAAGCAATGTTCGTTGTCCAACGTGTGCTTTAGGCGCAGAAAGGGCTTTACAGGGTGACTGAATGCACTTCTGCGCTTGGAAAGCTGCTTTCATGCACTCGGTGACAGAAAGTGTGTTGTCCCTCTCTGAACAAGTGCATGTCACAGTACTTTGTTTAAAACTCGTTTCAGATGTGCTTTTTCAGTTAAAATGTCCAATATGAAGAAAATGTGTTAAAAGCTCGAAAACATGAAAATCCGTGCTTAGAAAGTTGTTACATGTCACATATGCTCGAATGCACTCATTTCACATGAAATCAATGTTCGTTGTCAAACGTGTGCTTTAGGCGCAGAAAGGGCTTTACAGAGTGACTGAATGCACTTCTGCGCTCCGAAAGCTGTTTTCATGCACTCGGTGACAGAAAGTGTGTTTTCCCTCTCTGAACAAGTGCTTTTCACAGGACTTTGTTTAAAACTCGTTTCAGATGTGCTTTTTCAGTTAAAATGTCCAATATGATGAAAATGTGCTAAAGCTCGAAAACATGAAAATCCATGCTTAGAAAGTTGTTACATGTCACATATGCTGGAATGCACTCATTTCACTCAAAAATCAATGTTCCTTGTCAAACGTTTGCTTCATGCTCTGAAAAGGCGTTAGAAACAGGCTTAATGCGCCGCTGCGTGAGGAAAGCTGTTTTCATCTACTCGGTGACAGTGTGTTTTCCCACCCTGAACAAGTGCATCTCACAATCCTATGTTGAAAACTCGTTTCAGACGTGCTTTTACAGTTAAAATGACAAATATGATGAAAATGTGTTAAAAGCTTGAAAACATGAAAATCCATGCTTAGAAAGTTGTTACATGTCACATATGCTGGAATGCACTCATTTCACTCAAAAATCAATGTTCCTTGTCAAACGTTTGCTTCATGCTCTGAAAAGGCGTTAGAAACAGGCTTAATGCGCCGCTGCATGAGGAAAGCTGTTTTCATCTACTCGGTGACAGTGTGTTTTCCCACCCTGAACAAGTGCATCTCACAATCCTATGTTGAAAACTCGTTTCAGACGTGCTTTTACAGTTAAAATGACAAATATGATGAAAATGTGTTAAAAGCTTGAAAACATGAAAATCCATGCTCGAATGCACTCATTTCACATGAAAGCAATGTTCGTTGTCCAACGTGTGCTTTAGGCGCAGAAAGGGCTTTACAGGGTGACTGAATGCACTTCTGCGCTTGGAAAGCTGCTTTCATGCACTCGGTGACAGAAAGTGTGTTGTCCCTCTCTGAACAAGTGCATGTCACAGTACTTTGTTTAAAACTCGTTTCAGATGTGCTTTTTCAGTTAAAATGTCCAATATGAAGAAAATGTGTTAAAAGCTCGAAAACATGAAAATCCGTGCTTAGAAAGTTGTTACATGTCACATATGCTCGAATGCACTCATTTCACATGAAATCAATGTTCGTTGTCAAACGTGTGCTTTAGGCGCAGAAAGGGCTTTACAGAGTGACTGAATGCACTTCTGCGCTCCGAAAGCTGTTTTCATGCACTCGGTGACAGAAAGTGTGTTTTCCCTCTCTGAACAAGTGCTTTTCACAGGACTTTGTTTAAAACTCGTTTCAGATGTGCTTTTTCAGTTAAAATGTCCAATATGATGAAAATGTGCTAAAGCTCGAAAACATGAAAATCCATGCTTAGAAAGTTGTTACATGTCACATATGCTGGAATGCACTCATTTCACTCAAAAATCAATGTTCCTTGTCAAACGTTTGCTTCATGCTCTGAAAAGGCGTTAGAAACAGGCTTAATGCGCCGCTGCGTGAGGAAAGCTGTTTTCATCTACTCGGTGACAGTGTGTTTTCCCACCCTGAACAAGTGCATCTCACAATCCTATGTTGAAAACTCGTTTCAGACGTGCTTTTACAGTTAAAATGACAAATATGATGAAAATGTGTTAAAAGCTTGAAAACATGAAAATCCATGCTCGAATGCACTCATTTCACATGAAAGCAATGTTCGTTGTCCAACGTGTGCTTTAGGCGCAGAAAGGGCTTTACAGGGTGACTGAATGCACTTCTGCGCTTGGAAAGCTGCTTTCATGCACTCGGTGACAGAAAGTGTGTTGTCCCTCTCTGAACAAGTGCATGTCACAGTACTTTGTTTAAAACTCGTTTCAGATGTGCTTTTTCAGTTAAAATGTCCAATATGATGAAAATGTGCTAAAAGCTCGAAAACATGAAAATCCATGCTTAGAAAGTTGTTACATGTCACATATGCTGGAATGCACTCATTTCACTCAAAAATCAATGTTCCTTGTCAAACGTTTGCTTCATGCTCTGAAAAGGCGTTAGAAACAGGCTTAATGCGCCGCTGCGTGAGGAAAGCTGTTTTCATCTACTCGGTGACAGTGTGTTTTCCCACCCTGAACAAGTGCATCTCACAATCCTATGTTGAAAACTCGTTTCAGACGTGCTTTTACAGTTAAAATGACAAATATGATGAAAATGTGTTAAAAGCTCGAAAACATGAAAATCCATGCTCGAATGCACTCATTTCACATGAAATCAATGTTCGTTGTCGAACGTGTTCCTTAGGCGCAGAAAGGGCTTTACAGGGTGACTGAATGCACTTCTGCGCTCCGAAAGCTGTTTTCATGCACTCGGTGACAGAAAGTGTGTTTTCCCTCTCTGAACAAGTGCTTTTCACAGGACTTTGTTTAAAACTCGTTTCAGATGTGCTTTTTCAGTTAAAATGTCCAATATGATGAAAATGTGCTAAAAGCTCGAAAACATGAAAATCCATGCTTAGAAAGTTGTTACATGTCACATATGCTGGAATGCACTCATTTCACTCAAAAATCAATGTTCCTTGTCAAACGTTTGCTTCATGCTCTGAAAAGGCGTTAGAAACAGGCTTAATGCGCCGCTGCGTGAGGAAAGCTGTTTTCATCTACTCGGTGACAGTGTGTTTTCCCACCCTGAACAAGTGCATCTCACAATCCTATGTTGAAAACTCGTTTCAGACGTGCTTTTACAGTTAAAATGACAAATATGATGAAAATGTGTTAAAAGCTTGAAAACATGAAAATCCATGCTCGAATGCACTCATTTCACATGAAAGCAATGTTCGTTGTCCAACGTGTGCTTTAGGCGCAGAAAGGGCTTTACAGGGTGACTGAATGCACTTCTGCGCTTGGAAAGCTGCTTTCATGCACTCGGTGACAGAAAGTGTGTTGTCCCTCTCTGAACAAGTGCATGTCACAGTACTTTGTTTAAAACTCGTTTCAGATGTGCTTTTTCAGTTAAAATGTCCAATATGAAGAAAATGTGTTAAAAGCTCGAAAACATGAAAATCCGTGCTTAGAAAGTTGTTACATGTCACATATGCTCGAATGCACTCATTTCACATGAAATCAATGTTCGTTGTCAAACGTGTGCTTTAGGCGCAGAAAGGGCTTTACAGAGTGACTGAATGCACTTCTGCGCTCCGAAAGCTGTTTTCATGCACTCGGTGACAGAAAGTGTGTTTTCCCTCTCTGAACAAGTGCTTTTCACAGGACTTTGTTTAAAACTCGTTTCAGATGTGCTTTTTCAGTTAAAATGTCCAATATGATGAAAATGTGCTAAAGCTCGAAAACATGAAAATCCATGCTTAGAAAGTTGTTACATGTCACATATGCTGGAATGCACTCATTTCACTCAAAAATCAATGTTCCTTGTCAAACGTTTGCTTCATGCTCTGAAAAGGCGTTAGAAACAGGCTTAATGCGCCGCTGCGTGAGGAAAGCTGTTTTCATCTACTCGGTGACAGTGTGTTTTCCCACCCTGAACAAGTGCATCTCACAATCCTATGTTGAAAACTCGTTTCAGACGTGCTTTTACAGTTAAAATGACAAATATGATGAAAATGTGTTAAAAGCTTGAAAACATGAAAATCCATGCTCGAATGCACTCATTTCACATGAAAGCAATGTTCGTTGTCCAACGTGTGCTTTAGGCGCAGAAAGGGCTTTACAGGGTGACTGAATGCACTTCTGCGCTTGGAAAGCTGCTTTCATGCACTCGGTGACAGAAAGTGTGTTGTCCCTCTCTGAACAAGTGCATGTCACAGTACTTTGTTTAAAACTCGTTTCAGATGTGCTTTTTCAGTTAAAATGTCCAATATGAAGAAAATGTGTTAAAAGCTCGAAAACATGAAAATCCGTGCTTAGAAAGTTGTTACATGTCACATATGCTCGAATGCACTCATTTCACATGAAATCAATGTTCGTTGTCAAACGTGTGCTTTAGGCGCAGAAAGGGCTTTACAGAGTGACTGAATGCACTTCTGCGCTCCGAAAGCTGTTTTCATGCACTCGGTGACAGAAAGTGTGTTTTCCCTCTCTGAACAAGTGCTTTTCACAGGACTTTGTTTAAAACTCGTTTCAGATGTGCTTTTTCAGTTAAAATGTCCAATATGATGAAAATGTGCTAAAGCTCGAAAACATGAAAATCCATGCTTAGAAAGTTGTTACATGTCACATATGCTGGAATGCACTCATTTCACTCAAAAATCAATGTTCCTTGTCAAACGTTTGCTTCATGCTCTGAAAAGGCGTTAGAAACAGGCTTAATGCGCCGCTGCGTGAGGAAAGCTGTTTTCATCTACTCGGTGACAGTGTGTTTTCCCACCCTGAACAAGTGCATCTCACAATCCTATGTTGAAAACTCGTTTCAGACGTGCTTTTACAGTTAAAATGACAAATATGATGAAAATGTGTTAAAAGCTTGAAAACATGAAAATCCATGCTTAGAAAGTTGTTACATGTCACATATGCTGGAATGCACTCATTTCACTCAAAAATCAATGTTCCTTGTCAAACGTTTGCTTCATGCTCTGAAAAGGCGTTAGAAACAGGCTTAATGCGCCGCTGCGTGAGGAAAGCTGTTTTCATCTACTCGGTGACAGTGTGTTTTCCCACCCTGAACAAGTGCATCTCACAATCCTATGTTGAAAACTCGTTTCAGACGTGCTTTTACAGTTAAAATGACAAATATGATGAAAATGTGTTAAAAGCTTGAAAACATGAAAATCCATGCTCGAATGCACTCATTTCACATGAAAGCAATGTTCGTTGTCCAACGTGTGCTTTAGGCGCAGAAAGGGCTTTACAGGGTGACTGAATGCACTTCTGCGCTTGGAAAGCTGCTTTCATGCACTCGGTGACAGAAAGTGTGTTGTCCCTCTCTGAACAAGTGCATGTCACAGTACTTTGTTTAAAACTCGTTTCAGATGTGCTTTTTCAGTTAAAATGTCCAATATGATGAAAATGTGCTAAAAGCTCGAAAACATGAAAATCCATGCTTAGAAAGTTGTTACATGTCACATATGCTGGAATGCACTCATTTCACTCAAAAATCAATGTTCCTTGTCAAACGTTTGCTTTATGCTCTGAAAAGGCGTTAGAAACAGGCTTAATGCGCCGCTGCGTGAGGAAAGCTGTTTTCATCTACTCGGTGACAGTGTGTTTTCCCACCCTGAACAAGTGCATCTCACAATCCTATGTTGAAAACTCGTTTCAGACGTGCTTTTACAGTTAAAATGACAAATATGATGAAAATGTGTTAAAAGCTTGAAAACATGAAAATCCATGCTCGAATGCACTCATTTCACATGAAAGCAATGTTCGTTGTCCAACGTGTGCTTTAGGCGCAGAAAGGGCTTTACAGAGTGACTGAATGCACTTCTGCGCTCCGAAAGCTGTTTTCATGCACTCGGTGACAGAAAGTGTGTTTTCCCTCTCTGAACAAGTGCTTTTCACAGGACTTTGTTTAAAACTCGTTTCAGATGTGCTTTTTCAGTTAAATACAGTACAGTTAAAATGTCCAATGTGATGAAAATGGTTAAAAGCTCGAAAACATGAAAATCCATGCTCGAATGCACTCATTTCACATGAAATCAATGTTCGTTGTCGAACGTGTTCCTTAGGCGCAGAAAGGGCTTTACAGGGTGACTGAATGCACTTCTGCGCTCCGAAAGCTGTTTTCATGCACTCGGTGACAGAAAGTGTGTTTTCCCTCTCTGAACAAGTGCTTTTCACAGGACTTTGTTTAAAACTCGTTTCAGATGTGCTTTTTCAGTTAAAATGTCCAATATGATGAAAATGTGCTAAAAGCTCGAAAACATGAAAATCCATGCTTAGAAAGTTGTTACATGTCACATATGCTGGAATGCACTCATTTCACTCAAAAATCAATGTTCCTTGTCAAACGTTTGCTTCATGCTCTGAAAAGGCGTTAGAAACAGGCTTAATGCGCCGCTGCGTGAGGAAAGCTGTTTTCATCTACTCGGTGACAGTGTGTTTTCCCACCCTGAACAAGTGCATCTCACAATCCTATGTTGAAAACTCGTTTCAGACGTGCTTTTACAGTTAAAATGACAAATATGATGAAAATGTGTTAAAAGCTTGAAAACATGAAAATCCATGCTCGAATGCACTCATTTCACATGAAAGCAATGTTCGTTGTCCAACGTGTGCTTTAGGCGCAGAAAGGGCTTTACAGGGTGACTGAATGCACTTCTGCGCTTGGAAAGCTGCTTTCATGCACTCGGTGACAGAAAGTGTGTTGTCCCTCTCTGAACAAGTGCATGTCACAGTACTTTGTTTAAAACTCGTTTCAGATGTGCTTTTTCAGTTAAAATGTCCAATATGAAGAAAATGTGTTAAAAGCTCGAAAACATGAAAATCCGTGCTTAGAAAGTTGTTACATGTCACATATGCTCGAATGCACTCATTTCACATGAAATCAATGTTCGTTGTCAAACGTGTGCTTTAGGCGCAGAAAGGGCTTTACAGAGTGACTGAATGCACTTCTGCGCTCCGAAAGCTGTTTTCATGCACTCGGTGACAGAAAGTGTGTTTTCCCTCTCTGAACAAGTGCTTTTCACAGGACTTTGTTTAAAACTCGTTTCAGATGTGCTTTTTCAGTTAAAATGTCCAATATGATGAAAATGTGCTAAAGCTCGAAAACATGAAAATCCATGCTTAGAAAGTTGTTACATGTCACATATGCTGGAATGCACTCATTTCACTCAAAAATCAATGTTCCTTGTCAAACGTTTGCTTCATGCTCTGAAAAGGCGTTAGAAACAGGCTTAATGCGCCGCTGCGTGAGGAAAGCTGTTTTCATCTACTCGGTGACAGTGTGTTTTCCCACCCTGAACAAGTGCATCTCACAATCCTATGTTGAAAACTCGTTTCAGACGTGCTTTTACAGTTAAAATGACAAATATGATGAAAATGTGTTAAAAGCTTGAAAACATGAAAATCCATGCTCGAATGCACTCATTTCACATGAAAGCAATGTTCGTTGTCGAACGTGTTCCTTAGGCGCAGAAAGGGCTTTACAGGGTGACTGAATGCACTTCTGCGCTCCGAAAGCTGTTTTCATGCACTCGGTGACAGAAAGTGTGTTTTCCCTCTCTGAAAAAGTGCTTTTCTCAGGACTTTGTTTAAAACTCGTTTCAGATGTGCTTTTTCAGTTAAAATGTCCAATATGATGAAAATGTGCTAAAAGCTCGAAAACATGAAAATCCATGCTTAGAAAGTTGTTACATGTCACATATGCTGGAATGCACTCATTTCACTCAAAAATCAATGTTCCTTGTCAAACGTTTGCTTCATGCTCTGAAAAGGCGTTAGAAACAGGCTTAATGCGCCGCTGCGTGAGGAAAGCTGTTTTCATCTACTCGGTGACAGTGTGTTTTCCCACCCTGAACAAGTGCATCTCACAATCCTATGTTGAAAACTCGTTTCAGACGTGCTTTTACAGTTAAAATGACAAATATGATGAAAATGTGTTAAAAGCTTGAAAACATGAAAATCCATGCTCGAATGCACTCATTTCACATGAAAGCAATGTTCGTTGTCCAACGTGTGCTTTAGGCGCAGAAAGGGCTTTACAGGGTGACTGAATGCACTTCTGCGCTTGGAAAGCTGCTTTCATGCACTCGGTGACAGAAAGTGTGTTGTCCCTCTCTGAACAAGTGCATGTCACAGTACTTTGTTTAAAACTCGTTTCAGATGTGCTTTTTCAGTTAAAATGTCCAATATGAAGAAAATGTGTTAAAAGCTCGAAAACATGAAAATCCGTGCTTAGAAAGTTGTTACATGTCACATATGCTCGAATGCACTCATTTCACATGAAATCAATGTTCGTTGTCAAACGTGTGCTTTAGGCGCAGAAAGGGCTTTACAGAGTGACTGAATGCACTTCTGCGCTCCGAAAGCTGTTTTCATGCACTCGGTGACAGAAAGTGTGTTTTCCCTCTCTGAACAAGTGCTTTTCACAGGACTTTGTTTAAAACTCGTTTCAGATGTGCTTTTTCAGTTAAATACAGTACAGTTAAAATGTCCAATATGATGAAAATGTGCTAAAGCTCGAAAACATGAAAATCCATGCTTAGAAAGTTGTTACATGTCACATATGCTGGAATGCACTCATTTCACTCAAAAATCAATGTTCCTTGTCAAACGTTTGCTTCATGCTCTGAAAAGGCGTTAGAAACAGGCTTAATGCGCCGCTGCGTGAGGAAAGCTGTTTTCATCTACTCGGTGACAGTGTGTTTTCCCACCCTGAACAAGTGCATCTCACAATCCTATGTTGAAAACTCGTTTCAGACGTGCTTTTACAGTTAAAATGACAAATATGATGAAAATGTGTTAAAAGCTCGAAAACATGAAAATCCATGCTCGAATGCACTCATTTCACATGAAAGCAATGTTCGTTGTCGAACGTGTTCCTTAGGCGCAGAAAGGGCTTTACAGGGTGACTGAATGCACTTCTGCGCTCCGAAAGCTGTTTTCATGCACTCGGTGACAGAAAGTGTGTTTTCCCTCTCTGAACAAGTGCTTTTCACAGGACTTTGTTTAAAACTCGTTTCAGATGTGCTTTTTCAGTTAAAATGTCCAATATGATGAAAATGTGCTAAAAGCTCGAAAACATGAAAATCCATGCTTAGAAAGTTGTTACATGTCACATATGCTGGAATGCACTCATTTCACTCAAAAATCAATGTTCCTTGTCAAACGTTTGCTTCATGCTCTGAAAAGGCGTTAGAAACAGGCTTAATGCGCCGCTGCGTGAGGAAAGCTGTTTTCATCTACTCGGTGACAGTGTGTTTTCCCACCCTGAACAAGTGCATCTCACAATCCTATGTTGAAAACTCGTTTCAGACGTGCTTTTACAGTTAAAATGACAAATATGATGAAAATGTGTTAAAAGCTTGAAAACATGAAAATCCATGCTCGAATGCACTCATTTCACATGAAAGCAATGTTCGTTGTCGAACGTGTTCCTTAGGCGCAGAAAGGGCTTTACAGGGTGACTGAATGCACTTCTGCGCTCCGAAAGCTGTTTTCATGCACTCGGTGACAGAAAGTGTGTTTTCCCTCTCTGAAAAAGTGCTTTTCACAGGACTTTGTTTAAAACTCGTTTCAGATGTGCTTTTTCAGTTAAAATGTCCAATATGATGAAAATGTGCTAAAAGCTCGAAAACATGAAAATCCATGCTTAGAAAGTTGTTACATGTCACATATGCTGGAATGCACTCATTTCACTCAAAAATCAATGTTCCTTGTCAAACGTTTGCTTCATGCTCTGAAAAGGCGTTAGAAACAGGCTTAATGCGCCGCTGCGTGAGGAAAGCTGTTTTCATCTACTCGGTGACAGTGTGTTTTCCCACCCTGAACAAGTGCATCTCACAATCCTATGTTGAAAACTCGTTTCAGACGTGCTTTTACAGTTAAAATGACAAATATGATGAAAATGTGTTAAAAGCTTGAAAACATGAAAATCCATGCTCGAATGCACTCATTTCACATGAAAGCAATGTTCGTTGTCCAACGTGTGCTTTAGGCGCAGAAAGGGCTTTACAGGGTGACTGAATGCACTTCTGCGCTTGGAAAGCTGCTTTCATGCACTCGGTGACAGAAAGTGTGTTGTCCCTCTCTGAACAAGTGCATGTCACAGTACTTTGTTTAAAACTCGTTTCAGATGTGCTTTTTCAGTTAAAATGTCCAATATGAAGAAAATGTGTTAAAAGCTCGAAAACATGAAAATCCGTGCTTAGAAAGTTGTTACATGTCACATATGCTCGAATGCACTCATTTCACATGAAATCAATGTTCGTTGTCAAACGTGTGCTTTAGGCGCAGAAAGGGCTTTACAGAGTGACTGAATGCACTTCTGCGCTCCGAAAGCTGTTTTCATGCACTCGGTGACAGAAAGTGTGTTTTCCCTCTCTGAACAAGTGCTTTTCACAGGACTTTGTTTAAAACTCGTTTCAGATGTGCTTTTTCAGTTAAAATGTCCAATATGATGAAAATGTGCTAAAGCTCGAAAACATGAAAATCCATGCTTAGAAAGTTGTTACATGTCACATATGCTGGAATGCACTCATTTCACTCAAAAATCAATGTTCCTTGTCAAACGTTTGCTTCATGCTCTGAAAAGGCGTTAGAAACAGGCTTAATGCGCCGCTGCGTGAGGAAAGCTGTTTTCATCTACTCGGTGACAGTGTGTTTTCCCACCCTGAACAAGTGCATCTCACAATCCTATGTTGAAAACTCGTTTCAGACGTGCTTTTACAGTTAAAATGACAAATATGATGAAAATGTGTTAAAAGCTTGAAAACATGAAAATCCATGCTCGAATGCACTCATTTCACATGAAAGCAATGTTCGTTGTCGAACGTGTTCCTTAGGCGCAGAAAGGGCTTTACAGGGTGACTGAATGCACTTCTGCGCTCCGAAAGCTGTTTTCATGCACTCGGTGACAGAAAGTGTGTTTTCCCTCTCTGAAAAAGTGCTTTTCACAGGACTTTGTTTAAAACTCGTTTCAGATGTGCTTTTTCAGTTAAAATGTCCAATATGATGAAAATGTGCTAAAAGCTCGAAAACATGAAAATCCATGCTTAGAAAGTTGTTACATGTCACATATGCTGGAATGCACTCATTTCACTCAAAAATCAATGTTCCTTGTCAAACGTTTGCTTCATGCTCTGAAAAGGCGTTAGAAACAGGCTTAATGCGCCGCTGCGTGAGGAAAGCTGTTTTCATCTACTCGGTGACAGTGTGTTTTCCCACCCTGAACAAGTGCATCTCACAATCCTATGTTGAAAACTCGTTTCAGACGTGCTTTTACAGTTAAAATGACAAATATGATGAAAATGTGTTAAAAGCTTGAAAACATGAAAATCCATGCTCGAATGCACTCATTTCACATGAAAGCAATGTTCGTTGTCCAACGTGTGCTTTAGGCGCAGAAAGGGCTTTACAGGGTGACTGAATGCACTTCTGCGCTTGGAAAGCTGCTTTCATGCACTCGGTGACAGAAAGTGTGTTGTCCCTCTCTGAACAAGTGCATGTCACAGTACTTTGTTTAAAACTCGTTTCAGATGTGCTTTTTCAGTTAAAATGTCCAATATGAAGAAAATGTGTTAAAAGCTCGAAAACATGAAAATCCGTGCTTAGAAAGTTGTTACATGTCACATATGCTCGAATGCACTCATTTCACATGAAATCAATGTTCGTTGTCAAACGTGTGCTTTAGGCGCAGAAAGGGCTTTACAGAGTGACTGAATGCACTTCTGCGCTCCGAAAGCTGTTTTCATGCACTCGGTGACAGAAAGTGTGTTTTCCCTCTCTGAACAAGTGCTTTTCACAGGACTTTGTTTAAAACTCGTTTCAGATGTGCTTTTTCAGTTAAATACAGTACAGTTAAAATGTCCAATATGATGAAAATGTGCTAAAGCTCGAAAACATGAAAATCCATGCTTAGAAAGTTGTTACATGTCACATATGCTGGAATGCACTCATTTCACTCAAAAATCAATGTTCCTTGTCAAACGTTTGCTTCATGCTCTGAAAAGGCGTTAGAAACAGGCTTAATGCGCCGCTGCGTGAGGAAAGCTGTTTTCATCTACTCGGTGACAGTGTGTTTTCCCACCCTGAACAAGTGCATCTCACAATCCTATGTTGAAAACTCGTTTCAGACGTGCTTTTACAGTTAAAATGACAAATATGATGAAAATGTGTTAAAAGCTCGAAAACATGAAAATCCATGCTCGAATGCACTCATTTCACATGAAATCAATGTTCGTTGTCGAACGTGTTCCTTAGGCGCAGAAAGGGCTTTACAGGGTGACTGAATGCACTTCTGCGCTCCGAAAGCTGTTTTCATGCACTCGGTGACAGAAAGTGTGTTTTCCCTCTCTGAACAAGTGCTTTTCACAGGACTTTGTTTAAAACTCGTTTCAGATGTGCTTTTTCAGTTAAAATGTCCAATATGATGAAAATGTGCTAAAAGCTCGAAAACATGAAAATCCATGCTTAGAAAGTTGTTACATGTCACATATGCTGGAATGCACTCATTTCACTCAAAAATCAATGTTCCTTGTCAAACGTTTGCTTCATGCTCTGAAAAGGCGTTAGAAACAGGCTTAATGCGCCGCTGCGTGAGGAAAGCTGTTTTCATCTACTCGGTGACAGTGTGTTTTCCCACCCTGAACAAGTGCATCTCACAATCCTATGTTGAAAACTCGTTTCAGACGTGCTTTTACAGTTAAAATGACAAATATGATGAAAATGTGTTAAAAGCTTGAAAACATGAAAATCCATGCTCGAATGCACTCATTTCACATGAAAGCAATGTTCGTTGTCGAACGTGTTCCTTAGGCGCAGAAAGGGCTTTACAGGGTGACTGAATGCACTTCTGCGCTCCGAAAGCTGTTTTCATGCACTCGGTGACAGAAAGTGTGTTTTCCCTCTCTGAAAAAGTGCTTTTCACAGGACTTTGTTTAAAACTCGTTTCAGATGTGCTTTTTCAGTTAAAATGTCCAATATGATGAAAATGTGCTAAAAGCTCGAAAACATGAAAATCCATGCTTAGAAAGTTGTTACATGTCACATATGCTGGAATGCACTCATTTCACTCAAAAATCAATGTTCCTTGTCAAACGTTTGCTTCATGCTCTGAAAAGGCGTTAGAAACAGGCTTAATGCGCCGCTGCGTGAGGAAAGCTGTTTTCATCTACTCGGTGACAGTGTGTTTTCCCACCCTGAACAAGTGCATCTCACAATCCTATGTTGAAAACTCGTTTCAGACGTGCTTTTACAGTTAAAATGACAAATATGATGAAAATGTGTTAAAAGCTTGAAAACATGAAAATCCATGCTCGAATGCACTCATTTCACATGAAAGCAATGTTCGTTGTCCAACGTGTGCTTTAGGCGCAGAAAGGGCTTTACAGGGTGACTGAATGCACTTCTGCGCTTGGAAAGCTGCTTTCATGCACTCGGTGACAGAAAGTGTGTTGTCCCTCTCTGAACAAGTGCATGTCACAGTACTTTGTTTAAAACTCGTTTCAGATGTGCTTTTTCAGTTAAAATGTCCAATATGAAGAAAATGTGTTAAAAGCTCGAAAACATGAAAATCCGTGCTTAGAAAGTTGTTACATGTCACATATGCTCGAATGCACTCATTTCACATGAAATCAATGTTCGTTGTCAAACGTGTGCTTTAGGCGCAGAAAGGGCTTTACAGAGTGACTGAATGCACTTCTGCGCTCCGAAAGCTGTTTTCATGCACTCGGTGACAGAAAGTGTGTTTTCCCTCTCTGAACAAGTGCTTTTCACAGGACTTTGTTTAAAACTCGTTTCAGATGTGCTTTTTCAGTTAAAATGTCCAATATGATGAAAATGTGCTAAAGCTCGAAAACATGAAAATCCATGCTTAGAAAGTTGTTACATGTCACATATGCTGGAATGCACTCATTTCACTCAAAAATCAATGTTCCTTGTCAAACGTTTGCTTCATGCTCTGAAAAGGCGTTAGAAACAGGCTTAATGCGCCGCTGCGTGAGGAAAGCTGTTTTCATCTACTCGGTGACAGTGTGTTTTCCCACCCTGAACAAGTGCATCTCACAATCCTATGTTGAAAACTCGTTTCAGACGTGCTTTTACAGTTAAAATGACAAATATGATGAAAATGTGTTAAAAGCTTGAAAACATGAAAATCCATGCTCGAATGCACTCATTTCACATGAAATCAATGTTCGTTGTCGAACGTGTTCCTTAGGCGCAGAAAGGGCTTTACAGGGTGACTGAATGCACTTCTGCGCTCCGAAAGCTGTTTTCATGCACTCGGTGACAGAAAGTGTGTTTTCCCTCTCTGAACAAGTGCTTTTCACAGGACTTTGTTTAAAACTCGTTTCAGATGTGCTTTTTCAGTTAAAATGTCCAATATGATGAAAATGTGCTAAAAGCTCGAAAACATGAAAATCCATGCTTAGAAAGTTGTTACATGTCACATATGCTGGAATGCACTCATTTCACTCAAAAATCAATGTTCCTTGTCAAACGTTTGCTTCATGCTCTGAAAAGGCGTTAGAAACAGGCTTAATGCGCCGCTGCGTGAGGAAAGCTGTTTTCATCTACTCGGTGACAGTGTGTTTTCCCACCCTGAACAAGTGCATCTCACAATCCTATGTTGAAAACTCGTTTCAGACGTGCTTTTACAGTTAAAATGACAAATATGATGAAAATGTGTTAAAAGCTTGAAAACATGAAAATCCATGCTCGAATGCACTCATTTCACATGAAAGCAATGTTCGTTGTCGAACGTGTTCCTTAGGCGCAGAAAGGGCTTTACAGGGTGACTGAATGCACTTCTGCGCTCCGAAAGCTGTTTTCATGCACTCGGTGACAGAAAGTGTGTTTTCCCTCTCTGAAAAAGTGCTTTTCACAGGACTTTGTTTAAAACTCGTTTCAGATGTGCTTTTTCAGTTAAAATGTCCAATATGATGAAAATGTGCTAAAAGCTCGAAAACATGAAAATCCATGCTTAGAAAGTTGTTACATGTCACATATGCTGGAATGCACTCATTTCACTCAAAAATCAATGTTCCTTGTCAAACGTTTGCTTCATGCTCTGAAAAGGCGTTAGAAACAGGCTTAATGCGCCGCTGCGTGAGGAAAGCTGTTTTCATCTACTCGGTGACAGTGTGTTTTCCCACCCTGAACAAGTGCATCTCACAATCCTATGTTGAAAACTCGTTTCAGACGTGCTTTTACAGTTAAAATGACAAATATGATGAAAATGTGTTAAAAGCTTGAAAACATGAAAATCCATGCTCGAATGCACTCATTTCACATGAAAGCAATGTTCGTTGTCCAACGTGTGCTTTAGGCGCAGAAAGGGCTTTACAGGGTGACTGAATGCACTTCTGCGCTTGGAAAGCTGCTTTCATGCACTCGGTGACAGAAAGTGTGTTGTCCCTCTCTGAACAAGTGCATGTCACAGTACTTTGTTTAAAACTCGTTTCAGATGTGCTTTTTCAGTTAAAATGTCCAATATGAAGAAAATGTGTTAAAAGCTCGAAAACATGAAAATCCGTGCTTAGAAAGTTGTTACATGTCACATATGCTCGAATGCACTCATTTCACATGAAATCAATGTTCGTTGTCAAACGTGTGCTTTAGGCGCAGAAAGGGCTTTACAGAGTGACTGAATGCACTTCTGCGCTCCGAAAGCTGTTTTCATGCACTCGGTGACAGAAAGTGTGTTTTCCCTCTCTGAACAAGTGCTTTTCACAGGACTTTGTTTAAAACTCGTTTCAGATGTGCTTTTTCAGTTAAAATGTCCAATATGATGAAAATGTGCTAAAGCTCGAAAACATGAAAATCCATGCTTAGAAAGTTGTTACATGTCACATATGCTGGAATGCACTCATTTCACTCAAAAATCAATGTTCCTTGTCAAACGTTTGCTTCATGCTCTGAAAAGGCGTTAGAAACAGGCTTAATGCGCCGCTGCGTGAGGAAAGCTGTTTTCATCTACTCGGTGACAGTGTGTTTTCCCACCCTGAACAAGTGCATCTCACAATCCTATGTTGAAAACTCGTTTCAGACGTGCTTTTACAGTTAAAATGACAAATATGATGAAAATGTGTTAAAAGCTCGAAAACATGAAAATCCATGCTCGAATGCACTCATTTCACATGAAATCAATGTTCGTTGTCGAACGTGTTCCTTAGGCGCAGAAAGGGCTTTACAGGGTGACTGAATGCACTTCTGCGCTCCGAAAGCTGTTTTCATGCACTCGGTGACAGAAAGTGTGTTTTCCCTCTCTGAACAAGTGCTTTTCACAGGACTTTGTTTAAAACTCGTTTCAGATGTGCTTTTTCAGTTAAAATGTCCAATATGATGAAAATGTGCTAAAAGCTCGAAAACATGAAAATCCATGCTTAGAAAGTTGTTACATGTCACATATGCTGGAATGCACTCATTTCACTCAAAAATCAATGTTCCTTGTCAAACGTTTGCTTCATGCTCTGAAAAGGCGTTAGAAACAGGCTTAATGCGCCGCTGCGTGAGGAAAGCTGTTTTCATCTACTCGGTGACAGTGTGTTTTCCCACCCTGAACAAGTGCATCTCACAATCCTATGTTGAAAACTCGTTTCAGACGTGCTTTTACAGTTAAAATGACAAATATGATGAAAATGTGTTAAAAGCTTGAAAACATGAAAATCCATGCTCGAATGCACTCATTTCACATGAAAGCAATGTTCGTTGTCGAACGTGTTCCTTAGGCGCAGAAAGGGCTTTACAGGGTGACTGAATGCACTTCTGCGCTCCGAAAGCTGTTTTCATGCACTCGGTGACAGAAAGTGTGTTTTCCCTCTCTGAAAAAGTGCTTTTCACAGGACTTTGTTTAAAACTCGTTTCAGATGTGCTTTTTCAGTTAAAATGTCCAATATGATGAAAATGTGCTAAAAGCTCGAAAACATGAAAATCCATGCTTAGAAAGTTGTTACATGTCACATATGCTGGAATGCACTCATTTCACTCAAAAATCAATGTTCCTTGTCAAACGTTTGCTTCATGCTCTGAAAAGGCGTTAGAAACAGGCTTAATGCGCCGCTGCGTGAGGAAAGCTGTTTTCATCTACTCGGTGACAGTGTGTTTTCCCACCCTGAACAAGTGCATCTCACAATCCTATGTTGAAAACTCGTTTCAGACGTGCTTTTACAGTTAAAATGACAAATATGATGAAAATGTGTTAAAAGCTTGAAAACATGAAAATCCATGCTCGAATGCACTCATTTCACATGAAAGCAATGTTCGTTGTCCAACGTGTGCTTTAGGCGCAGAAAGGGCTTTACAGGGTGACTGAATGCACTTCTGCGCTTGGAAAGCTGCTTTCATGCACTCGGTGACAGAAAGTGTGTTGTCCCTCTCTGAACAAGTGCATGTCACAGTACTTTGTTTAAAACTCGTTTCAGATGTGCTTTTTCAGTTAAAATGTCCAATATGAAGAAAATGTGTTAAAAGCTCGAAAACATGAAAATCCGTGCTTAGAAAGTTGTTACATGTCACATATGCTCGAATGCACTCATTTCACATGAAATCAATGTTCGTTGTCAAACGTGTGCTTTAGGCGCAGAAAGGGCTTTACAGAGTGACTGAATGCACTTCTGCGCTCCGAAAGCTGTTTTCATGCACTCGGTGACAGAAAGTGTGTTTTCCCTCTCTGAACAAGTGCTTTTCACAGGACTTTGTTTAAAACTCGTTTCAGATGTGCTTTTTCAGTTAAAATGTCCAATATGATGAAAATGTGCTAAAGCTCGAAAACATGAAAATCCATGCTTAGAAAGTTGTTACATGTCACATATGCTGGAATGCACTCATTTCACTCAAAAATCAATGTTCCTTGTCAAACGTTTGCTTCATGCTCTGAAAAGGCGTTAGAAACAGGCTTAATGCGCCGCTGCGTGAGGAAAGCTGTTTTCATCTACTCGGTGACAGTGTGTTTTCCCACCCTGAACAAGTGCATCTCACAATCCTATGTTGAAAACTCGTTTCAGACGTGCTTTTACAGTTAAAATGACAAATATGATGAAAATGTGTTAAAAGCTCGAAAACATGAAAATCCATGCTCGAATGCACTCATTTCACATGAAATCAATGTTCGTTGTCGAACGTGTTCCTTAGGCGCAGAAAGGGCTTTACAGGGTGACTGAATGCACTTCTGCGCTCCGAAAGCTGTTTTCATGCACTCGGTGACAGAAAGTGTGTTTTCCCTCTCTGAACAAGTGCTTTTCACAGGACTTTGTTTAAAACTCGTTTCAGATGTGCTTTTTCAGTTAAAATGTCCAATATGATGAAAATGTGCTAAAAGCTCGAAAACATGAAAATCCATGCTTAGAAAGTTGTTACATGTCACATATGCTGGAATGCACTCATTTCACTCAAAAATCAATGTTCCTTGTCAAACGTTTGCTTCATGCTCTGAAAAGGCGTTAGAAACAGGCTTAATGCGCCGCTGCGTGAGGAAAGCTGTTTTCATCTACTCGGTGACAGTGTGTTTTCCCACCCTGAACAAGTGCATCTCACAATCCTATGTTGAAAACTCGTTTCAGACGTGCTTTTACAGTTAAAATGACAAATATGATGAAAATGTGTTAAAAGCTTGAAAACATGAAAATCCATGCTCGAATGCACTCATTTCACATGAAAGCAATGTTCGTTGTCGAACGTGTTCCTTAGGCGCAGAAAGGGCTTTACAGGGTGACTGAATGCACTTCTGCGCTCCGAAAGCTGTTTTCATGCACTCGGTGACAGAAAGTGTGTTTTCCCTCTCTGAAAAAGTGCTTTTCACAGGACTTTGTTTAAAACTCGTTTCAGATGTGCTTTTTCAGTTAAAATGTCCAATATGATGAAAATGTGCTAAAAGCTCGAAAACATGAAAATCCATGCTTAGAAAGTTGTTACATGTCACATATGCTGGAATGCACTCATTTCACTCAAAAATCAATGTTCCTTGTCAAACGTTTGCTTCATGCTCTGAAAAGGCGTTAGAAACAGGCTTAATGCGCCGCTGCGTGAGGAAAGCTGTTTTCATCTACTCGGTGACAGTGTGTTTTCCCACCCTGAACAAGTGCATCTCACAATCCTATGTTGAAAACTCGTTTCAGACGTGCTTTTACAGTTAAAATGACAAATATGATGAAAATGTGTTAAAAGCTTGAAAACATGAAAATCCATGCTCGAATGCACTCATTTCACATGAAAGCAATGTTCGTTGTCCAACGTGTGCTTTAGGCGCAGAAAGGGCTTTACAGGGTGACTGAATGCACTTCTGCGCTTGGAAAGCTGCTTTCATGCACTCGGTGACAGAAAGTGTGTTGTCCCTCTCTGAACAAGTGCATGTCACAGTACTTTGTTTAAAACTCGTTTCAGATGTGCTTTTTCAGTTAAAATGTCCAATATGAAGAAAATGTGTTAAAAGCTCGAAAACATGAAAATCCGTGCTTAGAAAGTTGTTACATGTCACATATGCTCGAATGCACTCATTTCACATGAAATCAATGTTCGTTGTCAAACGTGTGCTTTAGGCGCAGAAAGGGCTTTACAGAGTGACTGAATGCACTTCTGCGCTCCGAAAGCTGTTTTCATGCACTCGGTGACAGAAAGTGTGTTTTCCCTCTCTGAACAAGTGCTTTTCACAGGACTTTGTTTAAAACTCGTTTCAGATGTGCTTTTTCAGTTAAAATGTCCAATATGATGAAAATGTGCTAAAGCTCGAAAACATGAAAATCCATGCTTAGAAAGTTGTTACATGTCACATATGCTGGAATGCACTCATTTCACTCAAAAATCAATGTTCCTTGTCAAACGTTTGCTTCATGCTCTGAAAAGGCGTTAGAAACAGGCTTAATGCGCCGCTGCATGAGGAAAGCTGTTTTCATCTACTCGGTGACAGTGTGTTTTCCCACCCTGAACAAGTGCATCTCACAATCCTATGTTGAAAACTCGTTTCAGACGTGCTTTTACAGTTAAAATGACAAATATGATGAAAATGTGTTAAAAGCTCGAAAACATGAAAATCCATGCTCGAATGCACTCATTTCACATGAAATCAATGTTCGTTGTCGAACGTGTTCCTTAGGCGCAGAAAGGGCTTTACAGGGTGACTGAATGCACTTCTGCGCTCCGAAAGCTGTTTTCATGCACTCGGTGACAGAAAGTGTGTTTTCCCTCTCTGAACAAGTGCTTTTCACAGGACTTTGTTTAAAACTCGTTTCAGATGTGCTTTTTCAGTTAAAATGTCCAATATGATGAAAATGTGCTAAAAGCTCGAAAACATGAAAATCCATGCTTAGAAAGTTGTTACATGTCACATATGCTGGAATGCACTCATTTCACTCAAAAATCAATGTTCCTTGTCAAACGTTTGCTTCATGCTCTGAAAAGGCGTTAGAAACAGGCTTAATGCGCCGCTGCGTGAGGAAAGCTGTTTTCATCTACTCGGTGACAGTGTGTTTTCCCACCCTGAACAAGTGCATCTCACAATCCTATGTTGAAAACTCGTTTCAGACGTGCTTTTACAGTTAAAATGACAAATATGATGAAAATGTGTTAAAAGCTTGAAAACATGAAAATCCATGCTCGAATGCACTCATTTCACATGAAAGCAATGTTCGTTGTCGAACGTGTTCCTTAGGCGCAGAAAGGGCTTTACAGGGTGACTGAATGCACTTCTGCGCTCCGAAAGCTGTTTTCATGCACTCGGTGACAGAAAGTGTGTTTTCCCTCTCTGAAAAAGTGCTTTTCACAGGACTTTGTTTAAAACTCGTTTCAGATGTGCTTTTTCAGTTAAAATGTCCAATATGATGAAAATGTGCTAAAAGCTCGAAAACATGAAAATCCATGCTTAGAAAGTTGTTACATGTCACATATGCTGGAATGCACTCATTTCACTCAAAAATCAATGTTTCTTGTCAAACGTTTGCTTCATGCTCTGAAAAGGCGTTAGAAACAGGCTTAATGCGCCGCTGCGTGAGGAAAGCTGTTTTCATCTACTCGGTGACAGTGTGTTTTCCCACCCTGAACAAGTGCATCTCACAATCCTATGTTGAAAACTCGTTTCAGACGTGCTTTTACAGTTAAAATGACAAATATGATGAAAATGTGTTAAAAGCTTGAAAACATGAAAATCCATGCTCGAATGCACTCATTTCACATGAAAGCAATGTTCGTTGTCCAACGTGTGCTTTAGGCGCAGAAAGGGCTTTACAGGGTGACTGAATGCACTTCTGCGCTTGGAAAGCTGCTTTCATGCACTCGGTGACAGAAAGTGTGTTGTCCCTCTCTGAACAAGTGCATGTCACAGTACTTTGTTTAAAACTCGTTTCAGATGTGCTTTTTCAGTTAAAATGTCCAATATGAAGAAAATGTGTTAAAAGCTCGAAAACATGAAAATCCGTGCTTAGAAAGTTGTTACATGTCACATATGCTCGAATGCACTCATTTCACATGAAATCAATGTTCGTTGTCAAACGTGTGCTTTAGGCGCAGAAAGGGCTTTACAGAGTGACTGAATGCACTTCTGCGCTCCGAAAGCTGTTTTCATGCACTCGGTGACAGAAAGTGTGTTTTCCCTCTCTGAACAAGTGCTTTTCACAGGACTTTGTTTAAAACTCGTTTCAGATGTGCTTTTTCAGTTAAAATGTCCAATATGATGAAAATGTGCTAAAGCTCGAAAACATGAAAATCCATGCTTAGAAAGTTGTTACATGTCACATATGCTGGAATGCACTCATTTCACTCAAAAATCAATGTTCCTTGTCAAACGTTTGCTTCATGCTCTGAAAAGGCGTTAGAAACAGGCTTAATGCGCCGCTGCGTGAGGAAAGCTGTTTTCATCTACTCGGTGACAGTGTGTTTTCCCACCCTGAACAAGTGCATCTCACAATCCTATGTTGAAAACTCGTTTCAGACGTGCTTTTACAGTTAAAATGACAAATATGATGAAAATGTGTTAAAAGCTCGAAAACATGAAAATCCATGCTCGAATGCACTCATTTCACATGAAAGCAATGTTCGTTGTCGAACGTGTTCCTTAGGCGCAGAAAGGGCTTTACAGGGTGACTGAATGCACTTCTGCGCTCCGAAAGCTGTTTTCATGCACTCGGTGACAGAAAGTGTGTTTTCCCTCTCTGAACAAGTGCTTTTCACAGGACTTTGTTTAAAACTCGTTTCAGATGTGCTTTTTCAGTTAAAATGTCCAATATGATGAAAATGTGCTAAAAGCTCGAAAACATGAAAATCCATGCTTAGAAAGTTGTTACATGTCACATATGCTGGAATGCACTCATTTCACTCAAAAATCAATGTTCCTTGTCAAACGTTTGCTTCATGCTCTGAAAAGGCGTTAGAAACAGGCTTAATGCGCCGCTGCGTGAGGAAAGCTGTTTTCATCTACTCGGTGACAGTGTGTTTTCCCACCCTGAACAAGTGCATCTCACAATCCTATGTTGAAAACTCGTTTCAGACGTGCTTTTACAGTTAAAATGACAAATATGATGAAAATGTGTTAAAAGCTTGAAAACATGAAAATCCATGCTCGAATGCACTCATTTCACATGAAAGCAATGTTCGTTGTCGAACGTGTTCCTTAGGCGCAGAAAGGGCTTTACAGGGTGACTGAATGCACTTCTGCGCTCCGAAAGCTGTTTTCATGCACTCGGTGACAGAAAGTGTGTTTTCCCTCTCTGAAAAAGTGCTTTTCACAGGACTTTGTTTAAAACTCGTTTCAGATGTGCTTTTTCAGTTAAAATGTCCAATATGATGAAAATGTGCTAAAAGCTCGAAAACATGAAAATCCATGCTTAGAAAGTTGTTACATGTCACATATGCTGGAATGCACTCATTTCACTCAAAAATCAATGTTCCTTGTCAAACGTTTGCTTCATGCTCTGAAAAGGCGTTAGAAACAGGCTTAATGCGCCGCTGCGTGAGGAAAGCTGTTTTCATCTACTCGGTGACAGTGTGTTTTCCCACCCTGAACAAGTGCATCTCACAATCCTATGTTGAAAACTCGTTTCAGACGTGCTTTTACAGTTAAAATGACAAATATGATGAAAATGTGTTAAAAGCTTGAAAACATGAAAATCCATGCTCGAATGCACTCATTTCACATGAAAGCAATGTTCGTTGTCCAACGTGTGCTTTAGGCGCAGAAAGGGCTTTACAGGGTGACTGAATGCACTTCTGCGCTTGGAAAGCTGCTTTCATGCACTCGGTGACAGAAAGTGTGTTGTCCCTCTCTGAACAAGTGCATGTCACAGTACTTTGTTTAAAACTCGTTTCAGATGTGCTTTTTCAGTTAAAATGTCCAATATGAAGAAAATGTGTTAAAAGCTCGAAAACATGAAAATCCGTGCTTAGAAAGTTGTTACATGTCACATATGCTCGAATGCACTCATTTCACATGAAATCAATGTTCGTTGTCAAACGTGTGCTTTAGGCGCAGAAAGGGCTTTACAGAGTGACTGAATGCACTTCTGCGCTCCGAAAGCTGTTTTCATGCACTCGGTGACAGAAAGTGTGTTTTCCCTCTCTGAACAAGTGCTTTTCACAGGACTTTGTTTAAAACTCGTTTCAGATGTGCTTTTTCAGTTAAATACAGTACAGTTAAAATGTCCAATATGATGAAAATGTGCTAAAGCTCGAAAACATGAAAATCCATGCTTAGAAAGTTGTTACATGTCACATATGCTGGAATGCACTCATTTCACTCAAAAATCAATGTTCCTTGTCAAACGTTTGCTTCATGCTCTGAAAAGGCGTTAGAAACAGGCTTAATGCGCCGCTGCGTGAGGAAAGCTGTTTTCATCTACTCGGTGACAGTGTGTTTTCCCACCCTGAACAAGTGCATCTCACAATCCTATGTTGAAAACTCGTTTCAGACGTGCTTTTACAGTTAAAATGACAAATATGATGAAAATGTGTTAAAAGCTCGAAAACATGAAAATCCATGCTCGAATGCACTCATTTCACATGAAATCAATGTTCGTTGTCGAACGTGTTCCTTAGGCGCAGAAAGGGCTTTACAGGGTGACTGAATGCACTTCTGCGCTCCGAAAGCTGTTTTCATGCACTCGGTGACAGAAAGTGTGTTTTCCCTCTCTGAACAAGTGCTTTTCACAGGACTTTGTTTAAAACTCGTTTCAGATGTGCTTTTTCAGTTAAAATGTCCAATATGATGAAAATGTGCTAAAAGCTCGAAAACATGAAAATCCATGCTTAGAAAGTTGTTACATGTCACATATGCTGGAATGCACTCATTTCACTCAAAAATCAATGTTCCTTGTCAAACGTTTGCTTCATGCTCTGAAAAGGCGTTAGAAACAGGCTTAATGCGCCGCTGCGTGAGGAAAGCTGTTTTCATCTACTCGGTGACAGTGTGTTTTCCCACCCTGAACAAGTGCATCTCACAATCCTATGTTGAAAACTCGTTTCAGACGTGCTTTTACAGTTAAAATGACAAATATGATGAAAATGTGTTAAAAGCTTGAAAACATGAAAATCCATGCTCGAATGCACTCATTTCACATGAAAGCAATGTTCGTTGTCCAACGTGTGCTTTAGGCGCAGAAAGGGCTTTACAGGGTGACTGAATGCACTTCTGCGCTTGGAAAGCTGCTTTCATGCACTCGGTGACAGAAAGTGTGTTGTCCCTCTCTGAACAAGTGCATGTCACAGTACTTTGTTTAAAACTCGTTTCAGATGTGCTTTTTCAGTTAAAATGTCCAATATGAAGAAAATGTGTTAAAAGCTCGAAAACATGAAAATCCGTGCTTAGAAAGTTGTTACATGTCACATATGCTCGAATGCACTCATTTCACATGAAATCAATGTTCGTTGTCAAACGTGTGCTTTAGGCGCAGAAAGGGCTTTACAGAGTGACTGAATGCACTTCTGCGCTCCGAAAGCTGTTTTCATGCACTCGGTGACAGAAAGTGTGTTTTCCCTCTCTGAACAAGTGCTTTTCACAGGACTTTGTTTAAAACTCGTTTCAGATGTGCTTTTTCAGTTAAATACAGTACAGTTAAAATGTCCAATATGATGAAAATGTGCTAAAGCTCGAAAACATGAAAATCCATGCTTAGAAAGTTGTTACATGTCACATATGCTGGAATGCACTCATTTCACTCAAAAATCAATGTTCCTTGTCAAACGTTTGCTTCATGCTCTGAAAAGGCGTTAGAAACAGGCTTAATGCGCCGCTGCGTGAGGAAAGCTGTTTTCATCTACTCGGTGACAGTGTGTTTTCCCACCCTGAACAAGTGCATCTCACAATCCTATGTTGAAAACTCGTTTCAGACGTGCTTTTACAGTTAAAATGACAAATATGATGAAAATGTGTTAAAAGCTCGAAAACATGAAAATCCATGCTCGAATGCACTCATTTCACATGAAATCAATGTTCGTTGTCGAACGTGTTCCTTAGGCGCAGAAAGGGCTTTACAGGGTGACTGAATGCACTTCTGCGCTCCGAAAGCTGTTTTCATGCACTCGGTGACAGAAAGTGTGTTTTCCCTCTCTGAACAAGTGCTTTTCACAGGACTTTGTTTAAAACTCGTTTCAGATGTGCTTTTTCAGTTAAAATGTCCAATATGATGAAAATGTGCTAAAAGCTCGAAAACATGAAAATCCATGCTTAGAAAGTTGTTACATGTCACATATGCTGGAATGCACTCATTTCACTCAAAAATCAATGTTCCTTGTCAAACGTTTGCTTCATGCTCTGAAAAGGCGTTAGAAACAGGCTTAATGCGCCGCTGCGTGAGGAAAGCTGTTTTCATCTACTCGGTGACAGTGTGTTTTCCCACCCTGAACAAGTGCATCTCACAATCCTATGTTGAAAACTCGTTTCAGACGTGCTTTTACAGTTAAAATGACAAATATGATGAAAATGTGTTAAAAGCTTGAAAACATGAAAATCCATGCTCGAATGCACTCATTTCACATGAAAGCAATGTTCGTTGTCGAACGTGTTCCTTAGGCGCAGAAAGGGCTTTACAGGGTGACTGAATGCACTTCTGCGCTCCGAAAGCTGTTTTCATGCACTCGGTGACAGAAAGTGTGTTTTCCCTCTCTGAAAAAGTGCTTTTCACAGGACTTTGTTTAAAACTCGTTTCAGATGTGCTTTTTCAGTTAAAATGTCCAATATGATGAAAATGTGCTAAAAGCTCGAAAACATGAAAATCCATGCTTAGAAAGTTGTTACATGTCACATATGCTGGAATGCACTCATTTCACTCAAAAATCAATGTTCCTTGTCAAACGTTTGCTTCATGCTCTGAAAAGGCGTTAGAAACAGGCTTAATGCGCCGCTGCGTGAGGAAAGCTGTTTTCATCTACTCGGTGACAGTGTGTTTTCCCACCCTGAACAAGTGCATCTCACAATCCTATGTTGAAAACTCGTTTCAGACGTGCTTTTACAGTTAAAATGACAAATATGATGAAAATGTGTTAAAAGCTTGAAAACATGAAAATCCATGCTCGAATGCACTCATTTCACATGAAAGCAATGTTCGTTGTCCAACGTGTGCTTTAGGCGCAGAAAGGGCTTTACAGGGTGACTGAATGCACTTCTGCGCTTGGAAAGCTGCTTTCATGCACTCGGTGACAGAAAGTGTGTTGTCCCTCTCTGAACAAGTGCATGTCACAGTACTTTGTTTAAAACTCGTTTCAGATGTGCTTTTTCAGTTAAAATGTCCAATATGAAGAAAATGTGTTAAAAGCTCGAAAACATGAAAATCCGTGCTTAGAAAGTTGTTACATGTCACATATGCTCGAATGCACTCATTTCACATGAAATCAATGTTCGTTGTCAAACGTGTGCTTTAGGCGCAGAAAGGGCTTTACAGAGTGACTGAATGCACTTCTGCGCTCCGAAAGCTGTTTTCATGCACTCGGTGACAGAAAGTGTGTTTTCCCTCTCTGAACAAGTGCTTTTCACAGGACTTTGTTTAAAACTCGTTTCAGATGTGCTTTTTCAGTTAAATACAGTACAGTTAAAATGTCCAATATGATGAAAATGTGCTAAAGCTCGAAAACATGAAAATCCATGCTTAGAAAGTTGTTACATGTCACATATGCTGGAATGCACTCATTTCACTCAAAAATCAATGTTCCTTGTCAAACGTTTGCTTCATGCTCTGAAAAGGCGTTAGAAACAGGCTTAATGCGCCGCTGCGTGAGGAAAGCTGTTTTCATCTACTCGGTGACAGTGTGTTTTCCCATCCTGAACAAGTGCATCTCACAATCCTATGTTGAAAACTCGTTTCAGACGTGCTTTTACAGTTAAAATGACAAATATGATGAAAATGTGTTAAAAGCTCGAAAACATGAAAATCCATGCTCGAATGCACTCATTTCACATGAAATCAATGTTCGTTGTCGAACGTGTTCCTTAGGCGCAGAAAGGGCTTTACAGGGTGACTGAATGCACTTCTGCGCTCCGAAAGCTGTTTTCATGCACTCGGTGACAGAAAGTGTGTTTTCCCTCTCTGAACAAGTGCTTTTCACAGGACTTTGTTTAAAACTCGTTTCAGATGTGCTTTTTCAGTTAAAATGTCCAATATGATGAAAATGTGCTAAAAGCTCGAAAACATGAAAATCCATGCTTAGAAAGTTGTTACATGTCACATATGCTGGAATGCACTCATTTCACTCAAAAATCAATGTTCCTTGTCAAACGTTTGCTTCATGCTCTGAAAAGGCGTTAGAAACAGGCTTAATGCGCCGCTGCGTGAGGAAAGCTGTTTTCATCTACTCGGTGACAGTGTGTTTTCCCACCCTGAACAAGTGCATCTCACAATCCTATGTTGAAAACTCGTTTCAGACGTGCTTTTACAGTTAAAATGACAAATATGATGAAAATGTGTTAAAAGCTTGAAAACATGAAAATCCATGCTCGAATGCACTCATTTCACATGAAAGCAATGTTCGTTGTCGAACGTGTTCCTTAGGCGCAGAAAGGGCTTTACAGGGTGACTGAATGCACTTCTGCGCTCCGAAAGCTGTTTTCATGCACTCGGTGACAGAAAGTGTGTTTTCCCTCTCTGAAAAAGTGCTTTTCACAGGACTTTGTTTAAAACTCGTTTCAGATGTGCTTTTTCAGTTAAAATGTCCAATATGATGAAAATGTGCTAAAAGCTCGAAAACATGAAAATCCATGCTTAGAAAGTTGTTACATGTCACATATGCTGGAATGCACTCATTTCACTCAAAAATCAATGTTCCTTGTCAAACGTTTGCTTCATGCTCTGAAAAGGCGTTAGAAACAGGCTTAATGCGCCGCTGCGTGAGGAAAGCTGTTTTCATCTACTCGGTGACAGTGTGTTTTCCCACCCTGAACAAGTGCATCTCACAATCCTATGTTGAAAACTCGTTTCAGACGTGCTTTTACAGTTAAAATGACAAATATGATGAAAATGTGTTAAAAGCTTGAAAACATGAAAATCCATGCTTAGAAAGTTGTTACATGTCACATATGCTGGAATGCACTCATTTCACTCAAAAATCAATGTTCCTTGTCAAACGTTTGCTTCATGCTCTGAAAAGGCGTTAGAAACAGGCTTAATGCGCCGCTGCGTGAGGAAAGCTGTTTTCATCTACTCGGTGACAGTGTGTTTTCCCACCCTGAACAAGTGCATCTCACAATCCTATGTTGAAAACTCGTTTCAGACGTGCTTTTACAGTTAAAATGACAAATATGATGAAAATGTGTTAAAAGCTTGAAAACATGAAAATCCATGCTCGAATGCACTCATTTCACATGAAAGCAATGTTCGTTGTCCAACGTGTGCTTTAGGCGCAGAAAGGGCTTTACAGGGTGACTGAATGCACTTCTGCGCTTGGAAAGCTGCTTTCATGCACTCGGTGACAGAAAGTGTGTTGTCCCTCTCTGAACAAGTGCATGTCACAGTACTTTGTTTAAAACTCGTTTCAGATGTGCTTTTTCAGTTAAAATGTCCAATATGAAGAAAATGTGTTAAAAGCTCGAAAACATGAAAATCCGTGCTTAGAAAGTTGTTACATGTCACATATGCTCGAATGCACTCATTTCACATGAAATCAATGTTCGTTGTCAAACGTGTGCTTTAGGCGCAGAAAGGGCTTTACAGAGTGACTGAATGCACTTCTGCGCTCCGAAAGCTGTTTTCATGCACTCGGTGACAGAAAGTGTGTTTTCCCTCTCTGAACAAGTGCTTTTCACAGGACTTTGTTTAAAACTCGTTTCAGATGTGCTTTTTCAGTTAAAATGTCCAATATGATGAAAATGTGCTAAAGCTCGAAAACATGAAAATCCATGCTTAGAAAGTTGTTACATGTCACATATGCTGGAATGCACTCATTTCACTCAAAAATCAATGTTCCTTGTCAAACGTTTGCTTCATGCTCTGAAAAGGCGTTAGAAACAGGCTTAATGCGCCGCTGCGTGAGGAAAGCTGTTTTCATCTACTCGGTGACAGTGTGTTTTCCCACCCTGAACAAGTGCATCTCACAATCCTATGTTGAAAACTCGTTTCAGACGTGCTTTTACAGTTAAAATGACAAATATGATGAAAATGTGTTAAAAGCTTGAAAACATGAAAATCCATGCTCGAATGCACTCATTTCACATGAAAGCAATGTTCGTTGTCCAACGTGTGCTTTAGGCGCAGAAAGGGCTTTACAGGGTGACTGAATGCACTTCTGCGCTTGGCAAGCTGCTTTCATGCACTCGGTGACAGAAAGTGTGTTGTCCCTCTCTGAACAAGTGCATGTCACAGTACTTTGTTTAAAACTCGTTTCAGATGTGCTTTTTCAGTTAAAATGTCCAATATGATGAAAATGTGCTAAAAGCTCGAAAACATGAAAATCCATGCTTAGAAAGTTGTTACATGTCACATATGCTGGAATGCACTCATTTCACTCAAAAATCAATGTTCCTTGTCAAACGTTTGCTTCATGCTCTGAAAAGGCGTTAGAAACAGGCTTAATGCGCCGCTGCGTGAGGAAAGCTGTTTTCATCTACTCGGTGACAGTGTGTTTTCCCACCCTGAACAAGTGCATCTCACAATCCTATGTTGAAAACTCGTTTCAGACGTGCTTTTACAGTTAAAATGACAAATATGATGAAAATGTGTTAAAAGCTCGAAAACATGAAAATCCATGCTCGAATGCACTCATTTCACATGAAATCAATGTTCGTTGTCGAACGTGTTCCTTAGGCGCAGAAAGGGCTTTACAGGGTGACTGAATGCACTTCTGCGCTCCGAAAGCTGTTTTCATGCACTCGGTGACAGAAAGTGTGTTGTCCCTCTCTGAACAAGTGCTTTTCACAGGACTTTGTTTAAAACTCGTTTCAGATGTGCTTTTTCAGTTAAAATGTCCAATATGATGAAAATGTGCTAAAAGCTCGAAAACATGAAAATCCGTGCTTAGAAAGTTGTTACATGTCACATATGCTCGAATGCACTCATTTCACATGAAATCAATGTTCGTTGTCAAACGTGTGCTTTAGGCGCAGAAAGGGCTTTACAGAGTGACTGAATGCACTTCTGCGCTCCGAAAGCTGTTTTCATGCACTCGGTGACAGAAAGTGTGTTTTCCCTCTCTGAACAAGTGCTTTTCACAGGACTTTGTTTAAAACTCGTTTCAGATGTGCTTTTTCAGTTAAAATGTCCAATATGATGAAAATGTGCTAAAGCTCGAAAACATGAAAATCCATGCTTAGAAAGTTGTTACATGTCACATATGCTGGAATGCACTCATTTCACTCAAAAATCAATGTTCCTTGTCAAACGTTTGCTTCATGCTCTGAAAAGGCGTTAGAAACAGGCTTAATGCGCCGCTGCGTGAGGAAAGCTGTTTTCATCTACTCGGTGACAGTGTGTTTTCCCACCCTGAACAAGTGCATCTCACAATCCTATGTTGAAAACTCGTTTCAGACGTGCTTTTACAGTTAAAATGACAAATATGATGAAAATGTGTTAAAAGCTTGAAAACATGAAAATCCATGCTTAGAAAGTTGTTACATGTCACATATGCTGGAATGCACTCATTTCACTCAAAAATCAATGTTCCTTGTCAAACGTTTGCTTCATGCTCTGAAAAGGCGTTAGAAACAGGCTTAATGCGCCGCTGCGTGAGGAAAGCTGTTTTCATCTACTCGGTGACAGTGTGTTTTCCCACCCTGAACAAGTGCATCTCACAATCCTATGTTGAAAACTCGTTTCAGACGTGCTTTTACAGTTAAAATGACAAATATGATGAAAATGTGTTAAAAGCTTGAAAACATGAAAATCCATGCTCGAATGCACTCATTTCACATGAAAGCAATGTTCGTTGTCCAACGTGTGCTTTAGGCGCAGAAAGGGCTTTACAGGGTGACTGAATGCACTTCTGCGCTTGGAAAGCTGCTTTCATGCACTCGGTGACAGAAAGTGTGTTGTCCCTCTCTGAACAAGTGCATGTCACAGTACTTTGTTTAAAACTCGTTTCAGATGTGCTTTTTCAGTTAAAATGTCCAATATGATGAAAATGTGCTAAAAGCTCGAAAACATGAAAATCCATGCTTAGAAAGTTGTTACATGTCACATATGCTGGAATGCACTCATTTCACTCAAAAATCAATGTTCCTTGTCAAACGTTTGCTTTATGCTCTGAAAAGGCGTTAGAAACAGGCTTAATGCGCCGCTGCGTGAGGAAAGCTGTTTTCATCTACTCGGTGACAGTGTGTTTTCCCACCCTGAACAAGTGCATCTCACAATCCTATGTTGAAAACTCGTTTCAGACGTGCTTTTACAGTTAAAATGACAAATATGATGAAAATGTGTTAAAAGCTTGAAAACATGAAAATCCATGCTCGAATGCACTCATTTCACATGAAAGCAATGTTCGTTGTCCAACGTGTGCTTTAGGCGCAGAAAGGGCTTTACAGAGTGACTGAATGCACTTCTGCGCTCCGAAAGCTGTTTTCATGCACTCGGTGACAGAAAGTGTGTTTTCCCTCTCTGAACAAGTGCTTTTCACAGGACTTTGTTTAAAACTCGTTTCAGATGTGCTTTTTCAGTTAAATACAGTACAGTTAAAATGTCCAATGTGATGAAAATGGTTAAAAGCTCGAAAACATGAAAATCCATGCTCGAATGCACTCATTTCACATGAAATCAATGTTCGTTGTCGAACGTGTTCCTTAGGCGCAGAAAGGGCTTTACAGGGTGACTGAATGCACTTCTGCGCTCCGAAAGCTGTTTTCATGCACTCGGTGACAGAAAGTGTGTTTTCCCTCTCTGAACAAGTGCTTTTCACAGGACTTTGTTTAAAACTCGTTTCAGATGTGCTTTTTCAGTTAAAATGTCCAATATGATGAAAATGTGCTAAAAGCTCGAAAACATGAAAATCCATGCTTAGAAAGTTGTTACATGTCACATATGCTGGAATGCACTCATTTCACTCAAAAATCAATGTTCCTTGTCAAACGTTTGCTTCATGCTCTGAAAAGGCGTTAGAAACAGGCTTAATGCGCCGCTGCGTGAGGAAAGCTGTTTTCATCTACTCGGTGACAGTGTGTTTTCCCACCCTGAACAAGTGCATCTCACAATCCTATGTTGAAAACTCGTTTCAGACGTGCTTTTACAGTTAAAATGACAAATATGATGAAAATGTGTTAAAAGCTTGAAAACATGAAAATCCATGCTCGAATGCACTCATTTCACATGAAAGCAATGTTCGTTGTCCAACGTGTGCTTTAGGCGCAGAAAGGGCTTTACAGGGTGACTGAATGCACTTCTGCGCTTGGAAAGCTGCTTTCATGCACTCGGTGACAGAAAGTGTGTTGTCCCTCTCTGAACAAGTGCATGTCACAGTACTTTGTTTAAAACTCGTTTCAGATGTGCTTTTTCAGTTAAAATGTCCAATATGAAGAAAATGTGTTAAAAGCTCGAAAACATGAAAATCCGTGCTTAGAAAGTTGTTACATGTCACATATGCTCGAATGCACTCATTTCACATGAAATCAATGTTCGTTGTCAAACGTGTGCTTTAGGCGCAGAAAGGGCTTTACAGAGTGACTGAATGCACTTCTGCGCTCCGAAAGCTGTTTTCATGCACTCGGTGACAGAAAGTGTGTTTTCCCTCTCTGAACAAGTGCTTTTCACAGGACTTTGTTTAAAACTCGTTTCAGATGTGCTTTTTCAGTTAAAATGTCCAATATGATGAAAATGTGCTAAAGCTCGAAAACATGAAAATCCATGCTTAGAAAGTTGTTACATGTCACATATGCTGGAATGCACTCATTTCACTCAAAAATCAATGTTCCTTGTCAAACGTTTGCTTCATGCTCTGAAAAGGCGTTAGAAACAGGCTTAATGCGCCGCTGCGTGAGGAAAGCTGTTTTCATCTACTCGGTGACAGTGTGTTTTCCCACCCTGAACAAGTGCATCTCACAATCCTATGTTGAAAACTCGTTTCAGACGTGCTTTTACAGTTAAAATGACAAATATGATGAAAATGTGTTAAAAGCTTGAAAACATGAAAATCCATGCTCGAATGCACTCATTTCACATGAAAGCAATGTTCGTTGTCGAACGTGTTCCTTAGGCGCAGAAAGGGCTTTACAGGGTGACTGAATGCACTTCTGCGCTCCGAAAGCTGTTTTCATGCACTCGGTGACAGAAAGTGTGTTTTCCCTCTCTGAACAAGTGCTTTTCACAGGACTTTGTTTAAAACTCGTTTCAGATGTGCTTTTTCAGTTAAAATGTCCAATATGATGAAAATGTGCTAAAAGCTCGAAAACATGAAAATCCATGCTTAGAAAGTTGTTACATGTCACATATGCTGGAATGCACTCATTTCACTCAAAAATCAATGTTCCTTGTCAAACGTTTGCTTCATGCTCTGAAAAGGCGTTAGAAACAGGCTTAATGCGCCGCTGCGTGAGGAAAGCTGTTTTCATCTACTCGGTGACAGTGTGTTTTCCCACCCTGAACAAGTGCATCTCACAATCCTATGTTGAAAACTCGTTTCAGACGTGCTTTTACAGTTAAAATGACAAATATGATGAAAATGTGTTAAAAGCTTGAAAACATGAAAATCCATGCTCGAATGCACTCATTTCACATGAAAGCAATGTTCGTTGTCCAACGTGTGCTTTAGGCGCAGAAAGGGCTTTACAGGGTGACTGAATGCACTTCTGCGCTTGGAAAGCTGCTTTCATGCACTCGGTGACAGAAAGTGTGTTGTCCCTCTCTGAACAAGTGCATGTCACAGTACTTTGTTTAAAACTCGTTTCAGATGTGCTTTTTCAGTTAAAATGTCCAATATGAAGAAAATGTGTTAAAAGCTCGAAAACATGAAAATCCGTGCTTAGAAAGTTGTTACATGTCACATATGCTCGAATGCACTCATTTCACATGAAATCAATGTTCGTTGTCAAACGTGTGCTTTAGGCGCAGAAAGGGCTTTACAGAGTGACTGAATGCACTTCTGCGCTCCGAAAGCTGTTTTCATGCACTCGGTGACAGAAAGTGTGTTTTCCCTCTCTGAACAAGTGCTTTTCACAGGACTTTGTTTAAAACTCGTTTCAGATGTGCTTTTTCAGTTAAATACAGTACAGTTAAAATGTCCAATATGATGAAAATGTGCTAAAGCTCGAAAACATGAAAATCCATGCTTAGAAAGTTGTTACATGTCACATATGCTGGAATGCACTCATTTCACTCAAAAATCAATGTTCCTTGTCAAACGTTTGCTTCATGCTCTGAAAAGGCGTTAGAAACAGGCTTAATGCGCCGCTGCGTGAGGAAAGCTGTTTTCATCTACTCGGTGACAGTGTGTTTTCCCACCCTGAACAAGTGCATCTCACAATCCTATGTTGAAAACTCGTTTCAGACGTGCTTTTACAGTTAAAATGACAAATATGATGAAAATGTGTTAAAAGCTCGAAAACATGAAAATCCATGCTCGAATGCACTCATTTCACATGAAATCAATGTTCGTTGTCGAACGTGTTCCTTAGGCGCAGAAAGGGCTTTACAGGGTGACTGAATGCACTTCTGCACTCCGAAAGCTGTTTTCATGCACTCGGTGACAGAAAGTGTGTTTTCCCTCTCTGAACAAGTGCTTTTCACAGGACTTTGTTTAAAACTCGTTTCAGATGTGCTTTTTCAGTTAAAATGTCCAATATGATGAAAATGTGCTAAAAGCTCGAAAACATGAAAATCCATGCTTAGAAAGTTGTTACATGTCACATATGCTGGAATGCACTCATTTCACTCAAAAATCAATGTTCCTTGTCAAACGTTTGCTTCATGCTCTGAAAAGGCGTTAGAAACAGGCTTAATGCGCCGCTGCGTGAGGAAAGCTGTTTTCATCTACTCGGTGACAGTGTGTTTTCCCACCCTGAACAAGTGCATCTCACAATCCTATGTTGAAAACTCGTTTCAGACGTGCTTTTACAGTTAAAATGACAAATATGATGAAAATGTGTTAAAAGCTTGAAAACATGAAAATCCATGCTCGAATGCACTCATTTCACATGAAAGCAATGTTCGTTGTCGAACGTGTTCCTTAGGCGCAGAAAGGGCTTTACAGGGTGACTGAATGCACTTCTGCGCTCCGAAAGCTGTTTTCATGCACTCGGTGACAGAAAGTGTGTTTTCCCTCTCTGAAAAAGTGCTTTTCACAGGACTTTGTTTAAAACTCGTTTCAGATGTGCTTTTTCAGTTAAAATGTCCAATATGATGAAAATGTGCTAAAAGCTCGAAAACATGAAAATCCATGCTTAGAAAGTTGTTACATGTCACATATGCTGGAATGCACTCATTTCACTCAAAAATCAATGTTCCTTGTCAAACGTTTGCTTTATGCTCTGAAAAGGCGTTAGAAACAGGCTTAATGCGCCGCTGCGTGAGGAAAGCTGTTTTCATCTACTCGGTGACAGTGTGTTTTCCCACCCTGAACAAGTGCATCTCACAATCCTATGTTGAAAACTCGTTTCAGACGTGCTTTTACAGTTAAAATGACAAATATGATGAAAATGTGTTAAAAGCTTGAAAACATGAAAATCCATGCTCGAATGCACTCATTTCACATGAAAGCAATGTTCGTTGTCCAACGTGTGCTTTAGGCGCAGAAAGGGCTTTACAGAGTGACTGAATGCACTTCTGCGCTCCGAAAGCTGTTTTCATGCACTCGGTGACAGAAAGTGTGTTTTCCCTCTCTGAACAAGTGCTTTTCACAGGACTTTGTTTAAAACTCGTTTCAGATGTGCTTTTTCAGTTAAATACAGTACAGTTAAAATGTCCAATGTGATGAAAATGGTTAAAAGCTCGAAAACATGAAAATCCATGCTCGAATGCACTCATTTCACATGAAATCAATGTTCGTTGTCGAACGTGTTCCTTAGGCGCAGAAAGGGCTTTACAGGGTGACTGAATGCACTTCTGCGCTCCGAAAGCTGTTTTCATGCACTCGGTGACAGAAAGTGTGTTTTCCCTCTCTGAACAAGTGCTTTTCACAGGACTTTGTTTAAAACTCGTTTCAGATGTGCTTTTTCAGTTAAAATGTCCAATATGATGAAAATGTGCTAAAAGCTCGAAAACATGAAAATCCATGCTTAGAAAGTTGTTACATGTCACATATGCTGGAATGCACTCATTTCACTCAAAAATCAATGTTCCTTGTCAAACGTTTGCTTCATGCTCTGAAAAGGCGTTAGAAACAGGCTTAATGCGCCGCTGCGTGAGGAAAGCTGTTTTCATCTACTCGGTGACAGTGTGTTTTCCCACCCTGAACAAGTGCATCTCACAATCCTATGTTGAAAACTCGTTTCAGACGTGCTTTTACAGTTAAAATGACAAATATGATGAAAATGTGTTAAAAGCTTGAAAACATGAAAATCCATGCTCGAATGCACTCATTTCACATGAAAGCAATGTTCGTTGTCGAACGTGTTCCTTAGGCGCAGAAAGGGCTTTACAGGGTGACTGAATGCACTTCTGCGCTCCGAAAGCTGTTTTCATGCACTCGGTGACAGAAAGTGTGTTTTCCCTCTCTGAAAAAGTGCTTTTCACAGGACTTTGTTTAAAACTCGTTTCAGATGTGCTTTTTCAGTTAAAATGTCCAATATGATGAAAATGTGCTAAAAGCTCGAAAACATGAAAATCCATGCTTAGAAAGTTGTTACATGTCACATATGCTGGAATGCACTCATTTCACTCAAAAATCAATGTTCCTTGTCAAACGTTTGCTTCATGCTCTGAAAAGGCGTTAGAAACAGGCTTAATGCGCCGCTGCGTGAGGAAAGCTGTTTTCATCTACTCGGTGACAGTGTGTTTTCCCACCCTGAACAAGTGCATCTCACAATCCTATGTTGAAAACTCGTTTCAGACGTGCTTTTACAGTTAAAATGACAAATATGATGAAAATGTGTTAAAAGCTTGAAAACATGAAAATCCATGCTCGAATGCACTCATTTCACATGAAAGCAATGTTCGTTGTCCAACGTGTGCTTTAGGCGCAGAAAGGGCTTTACAGGGTGACTGAATGCACTTCTGCGCTTGGAAAGCTGCTTTCATGCACTCGGTGACAGAAAGTGTGTTGTCCCTCTCTGAACAAGTGCATGTCACAGTACTTTGTTTAAAACTCGTTTCAGATGTGCTTTTTCAGTTAAAATGTCCAATATGAAGAAAATGTGTTAAAAGCTCGAAAACATGAAAATCCGTGCTTAGAAAGTTGTTACATGTCACATATGCTCGAATGCACTCATTTCACATGAAATCAATGTTCGTTGTCAAACGTGTGCTTTAGGCGCAGAAAGGGCTTTACAGAGTGACTGAATGCACTTCTGCGCTCCGAAAGCTGTTTTCATGCACTCGGTGACAGAAAGTGTGTTTTCCCTCTCTGAACAAGTGCTTTTCACAGGACTTTGTTTAAAACTCGTTTCAGATGTGCTTTTTCAGTTAAATACAGTACAGTTAAAATGTCCAATATGATGAAAATGTGCTAAAGCTCGAAAACATGAAAATCCATGCTTAGAAAGTTGTTACATGTCACATATGCTGGAATGCACTCATTTCACTCAAAAATCAATGTTCCTTGTCAAACGTTTGCTTCATGCTCTGAAAAGGCGTTAGAAACAGGCTTAATGCGCCGCTGCGTGAGGAAAGCTGTTTTCATCTACTCGGTGACAGTGTGTTTTCCCACCCTGAACAAGTGCATCTCACAATCCTATGTTGAAAACTCGTTTCAGACGTGCTTTTACAGTTAAAATGACAAATATGATGAAAATGTGTTAAAAGCTCGAAAACATGAAAATCCATGCTCGAATGCACTCATTTCACATGAAATCAATGTTCGTTGTCGAACGTGTTCCTTAGGCGCAGAAAGGGCTTTACAGGGTGACTGAATGCACTTCTGCACTCCGAAAGCTGTTTTCATGCACTCGGTGACAGAAAGTGTGTTTTCCCTCTCTGAACAAGTGCTTTTCACAGGACTTTGTTTAAAACTCGTTTCAGATGTGCTTTTTCAGTTAAAATGTCCAATATGATGAAAATGTGCTAAAAGCTCGAAAACATGAAAATCCATGCTTAGAAAGTTGTTACATGTCACATATGCTGGAATGCACTCATTTCACTCAAAAATCAATGTTCCTTGTCAAACGTTTGCTTCATGCTCTGAAAAGGCGTTAGAAACAGGCTTAATGCGCCGCTGCGTGAGGAAAGCTGTTTTCATCTACTCGGTGACAGTGTGTTTTCCCACCCTGAACAAGTGCATCTCACAATCCTATGTTGAAAACTCGTTTCAGACGTGCTTTTACAGTTAAAATGACAAATATGATGAAAATGTGTTAAAAGCTTGAAAACATGAAAATCCATGCTCGAATGCACTCATTTCACATGAAAGCAATGTTCGTTGTCGAACGTGTTCCTTAGGCGCAGAAAGGGCTTTACAGGGTGACTGAATGCACTTCTGCGCTCCGAAAGCTGTTTTCATGCACTCGGTGACAGAAAGTGTGTTTTCCCTCTCTGAAAAAGTGCTTTTCACAGGACTTTGTTTAAAACTCGTTTCAGATGTGCTTTTTCAGTTAAAATGTCCAATATGATGAAAATGTGCTAAAAGCTCGAAAACATGAAAATCCATGCTTAGAAAGTTGTTACATGTCACATATGCTGGAATGCACTCATTTCACTCAAAAATCAATGTTCCTTGTCAAACGTTTGCTTTATGCTCTGAAAAGGCGTTAGAAACAGGCTTAATGCGCCGCTGCGTGAGGAAAGCTGTTTTCATCTACTCGGTGACAGTGTGTTTTCCCACCCTGAACAAGTGCATCTCACAATCCTATGTTGAAAACTCGTTTCAGACGTGCTTTTACAGTTAAAATGACAAATATGATGAAAATGTGTTAAAAGCTTGAAAACATGAAAATCCATGCTCGAATGCACTCATTTCACATGAAAGCAATGTTCGTTGTCCAACGTGTGCTTTAGGCGCAGAAAGGGCTTTACAGAGTGACTGAATGCACTTCTGCGCTCCGAAAGCTGTTTTCATGCACTCGGTGACAGAAAGTGTGTTTTCCCTCTCTGAACAAGTGCTTTTCACAGGACTTTGTTTAAAACTCGTTTCAGATGTGCTTTTTCAGTTAAATACAGTACAGTTAAAATGTCCAATGTGATGAAAATGGTTAAAAGCTCGAAAACATGAAAATCCATGCTCGAATGCACTCATTTCACATGAAATCAATGTTCGTTGTCGAACGTGTTCCTTAGGCGCAGAAAGGGCTTTACAGGGTGACTGAATGCACTTCTGCGCTCCGAAAGCTGTTTTCATGCACTCGGTGACAGAAAGTGTGTTTTCCCTCTCTGAACAAGTGCTTTTCACAGGACTTTGTTTAAAACTCGTTTCAGATGTGCTTTTTCAGTTAAAATGTCCAATATGATGAAAATGTGCTAAAAGCTCGAAAACATGAAAATCCATGCTTAGAAAGTTGTTACATGTCACATATGCTGGAATGCACTCATTTCACTCAAAAATCAATGTTCCTTGTCAAACGTTTGCTTCATGCTCTGAAAAGGCGTTAGAAACAGGCTTAATGCGCCGCTGCGTGAGGAAAGCTGTTTTCATCTACTCGGTGACAGTGTGTTTTCCCACCCTGAACAAGTGCATCTCACAATCCTATGTTGAAAACTCGTTTCAGACGTGCTTTTACAGTTAAAATGACAAATATGATGAAAATGTGTTAAAAGCTTGAAAACATGAAAATCCATGCTCGAATGCACTCATTTCACATGAAAGCAATGTTCGTTGTCGAACGTGTTCCTTAGGCGCAGAAAGGGCTTTACAGGGTGACTGAATGCACTTCTGCGCTCCGAAAGCTGTTTTCATGCACTCGGTGACAGAAAGTGTGTTTTCCCTCTCTGAAAAAGTGCTTTTCACAGGACTTTGTTTAAAACTCGTTTCAGATGTGCTTTTTCAGTTAAAATGTCCAATATGATGAAAATGTGCTAAAAGCTCGAAAACATGAAAATCCATGCTTAGAAAGTTGTTACATGTCACATATGCTGGAATGCACTCATTTCACTCAAAAATCAATGTTCCTTGTCAAACGTTTGCTTCATGCTCTGAAAAGGCGTTAGAAACAGGCTTAATGCGCCGCTGCGTGAGGAAAGCTGTTTTCATCTACTCGGTGACAGTGTGTTTTCCCACCCTGAACAAGTGCATCTCACAATCCTATGTTGAAAACTCGTTTCAGACGTGCTTTTACAGTTAAAATGACAAATATGATGAAAATGTGTTAAAAGCTTGAAAACATGAAAATCCATGCTCGAATGCACTCATTTCACATGAAAGCAATGTTCGTTGTCCAACGTGTGCTTTAGGCGCAGAAAGGGCTTTACAGGGTGACTGAATGCACTTCTGCGCTTGGAAAGCTGCTTTCATGCACTCGGTGACAGAAAGTGTGTTGTCCCTCTCTGAACAAGTGCATGTCACAGTACTTTGTTTAAAACTCGTTTCAGATGTGCTTTTTCAGTTAAAATGTCCAATATGAAGAAAATGTGTTAAAAGCTCGAAAACATGAAAATCCGTGCTTAGAAAGTTGTTACATGTCACATATGCTCGAATGCACTCATTTCACATGAAATCAATGTTCGTTGTCAAACGTGTGCTTTAGGCGCAGAAAGGGCTTTACAGAGTGACTGAATGCACTTCTGCGCTCCGAAAGCTGTTTTCATGCACTCGGTGACAGAAAGTGTGTTTTCCCTCTCTGAACAAGTGCTTTTCACAGGACTTTGTTTAAAACTCGTTTCAGATGTGCTTTTTCAGTTAAAATGTCCAATATGATGAAAATGTGCTAAAGCTCGAAAACATGAAAATCCATGCTTAGAAAGTTGTTACATGTCACATATGCTGGAATGCACTCATTTCACTCAAAAATCAATGTTCCTTGTCAAACGTTTGCTTCATGCTCTGAAAAGGCGTTAGAAACAGGCTTAATGCGCCGCTGCGTGAGGAAAGCTGTTTTCATCTACTCGGTGACAGTGTGTTTTCCCACCCTGAACAAGTGCATCTCACAATCCTATGTTGAAAACTCGTTTCAGACGTGCTTTTACAGTTAAAATGACAAATATGATGAAAATGTGTTAAAAGCTTGAAAACATGAAAATCCATGCTCGAATGCACTCATTTCACATGAAAGCAATGTTCGTTGTCGAACGTGTTCCTTAGGCGCAGAAAGGGCTTTACAGGGTGACTGAATGCACTTCTGCGCTCCGAAAGCTGTTTTCATGCACTCGGTGACAGAAAGTGTGTTTTCCCTCTCTGAAAAAGTGCTTTTCACAGGACTTTGTTTAAAACTCGTTTCAGATGTGCTTTTTCAGTTAAAATGTCCAATATGATGAAAATGTGCTAAAAGCTCGAAAACATGAAAATCCATGCTTAGAAAGTTGTTACATGTCACATATGCTGGAATGCACTCATTTCACTCAAAAATCAATGTTCCTTGTCAAACGTTTGCTTCATGCTCTGAAAAGGCGTTAGAAACAGGCTTAATGCGCCGCTGCGTGAGGAAAGCTGTTTTCATCTACTCGGTGACAGTGTGTTTTCCCACCCTGAACAAGTGCATCTCACAATCCTATGTTGAAAACTCGTTTCAGACGTGCTTTTACAGTTAAAATGACAAATATGATGAAAATGTGTTAAAAGCTTGAAAACATGAAAATCCATGCTCGAATGCACTCATTTCACATGAAAGCAATGTTCGTTGTCCAACGTGTGCTTTAGGCGCAGAAAGGGCTTTACAGGGTGACTGAATGCACTTCTGCGCTTGGAAAGCTGCTTTCATGCACTCGGTGACAGAAAGTGTGTTGTCCCTCTCTGAACAAGTGCATGTCACAGTACTTTGTTTAAAACTCGTTTCAGATGTGCTTTTTCAGTTAAAATGTCCAATATGAAGAAAATGTGTTAAAAGCTCGAAAACATGAAAATCCGTGCTTAGAAAGTTGTTACATGTCACATATGCTCGAATGCACTCATTTCACATGAAATCAATGTTCGTTGTCAAACGTGTGCTTTAGGCGCAGAAAGGGCTTTACAGAGTGACTGAATGCACTTCTGCGCTCCGAAAGCTGTTTTCATGCACTCGGTGACAGAAAGTGTGTTTTCCCTCTCTGAACAAGTGCTTTTCACAGGACTTTGTTTAAAACTCGTTTCAGATGTGCTTTTTCAGTTAAATACAGTACAGTTAAAATGTCCAATATGATGAAAATGTGCTAAAGCTCGAAAACATGAAAATCCATGCTTAGAAAGTTGTTACATGTCACATATGCTGGAATGCACTCATTTCACTCAAAAATCAATGTTCCTTGTCAAACGTTTGCTTCATGCTCTGAAAAGGCGTTAGAAACAGGCTTAATGCGCCGCTGCGTGAGGAAAGCTGTTTTCATCTACTCGGTGACAGTGTGTTTTCCCACCCTGAACAAGTGCATCTCACAATCCTATGTTGAAAACTCGTTTCAGACGTGCTTTTACAGTTAAAATGACAAATATGATGAAAATGTGTTAAAAGCTCGAAAACATGAAAATCCATGCTCGAATGCACTCATTTCACATGAAATCAATGTTCGTTGTCGAACGTGTTCCTTAGGCGCAGAAAGGGCTTTACAGGGTGACTGAATGCACTTCTGCGCTCCGAAAGCTGTTTTCATGCACTCGGTGACAGAAAGTGTGTTTTCCCTCTCTGAACAAGTGCTTTTCACAGGACTTTGTTTAAAACTCGTTTCAGATGTGCTTTTTCAGTTAAAATGTCCAATATGATGAAAATGTGCTAAAAGCTCGAAAACATGAAAATCCATGCTTAGAAAGTTGTTACATGTCACATATGCTGGAATGCACTCATTTCACTCAAAAATCAATGTTCCTTGTCAAACGTTTGCTTCATGCTCTGAAAAGGCGTTAGAAACAGGCTTAATGCGCCGCTGCGTGAGGAAAGCTGTTTTCATCTACTCGGTGACAGTGTGTTTTCCCACCCTGAACAAGTGCATCTCACAATCCTATGTTGAAAACTCGTTTCAGACGTGCTTTTACAGTTAAAATGACAAATATGATGAAAATGTGTTAAAAGCTTGAAAACATGAAAATCCATGCTCGAATGCACTCATTTCACATGAAAGCAATGTTCGTTGTCAAACGTGTGCTTTAGGCGCAGAAAGGGCTTTACAGGGTGACTGAATGCACTTCTGCGCTTGGAAAGCTGCTTTCATGCACTCGGTAACAGAAAGTGTGTTGTCCCTCTCTGAACAAGTGCATGTCACAGTACTTTGTTTAAAACTCGTTTCAGATGTGCTTTTTCAGTTAAAATGTCCAAAATGAAGAAAATGTGTTAAAAGCTCGAAAACATGAAAATCCGTGCTTAGAAAGTTGTTACATGTCACATATGCTCGAATGCACTCATTTCACATGAAATCAATGTTCGTTGTCAAACGTGTGCTTTAGGCGCAGAAAGGGCTTTACAGAGTGACTGAATGCACTTCTGCGCTCCGAAAGCTGTTTTCATGCAGTCGGTGACAGAAAGTGTGTTTTCCCTCTCTGAACAAGTGCTTTTCACAGGACTTTGTTTAAAACTCGTTTCAGATGTGCTTTTTCAGTTAAATACAGTACAGTTAAAATGTCCAATATGATGAAAATGTGCTAAAGCTCGAAAACATGAAAATCCATGCTTAGAAAGTTGTTACATGTCACATATGCTGGAATGCACTCATTTCACTCAAAAATCAATGTTCCTTGTCAAACGTTTGCTTTATGCTCTGAAAAGGCGTTAGAAACAGGCTTAATGCGCCGCTGCGTGAGGAAAGCTGTTTTCATCTACTCGGTGACAGTGTGTTTTCCCACCCTGAACAAGTGCATCTCACAATCCTATGTTGAAAACTCGTTTCAGACGTGCTTTTACAGTTAAAATGACAAATATGATGAAAATTGTGTTAAAAGCTCGAAAACATGAAAATCCATGCTCGAATGCACTCATTTCACATGAAAGCAATGTTCGTTGTCCAACGTGTGCTTTAGGCGCAGAAAGGGCTTTACAGAGTGACTGAATGCACTTCTGCGCTCCGAAAGCTGTTTTCATGCACTCGGTGACAGAAAGTGTGTTTTCCCTCTCTGAACAAGTGCTTTTCACAGGACTTTGTTTAAAACTCGTTTCAGATGTGCTTTTTCAGTTAAAATGTCCAATATGATGAAAATGTGCTAAAAGCTCGAAAACATGAAAATCCATGCTTAGAAAGTTGTTACATGTCACATATGCTGGAATGCACTCATTTCACTCAAAAATCAATGTTCCTTGTCAAACGTTTGCTTTATGCTCTGAAAAGGCGTTAGAAACAGGCTTAATGCGCCGCTGCGTGAGGAAAGCTGTTTTCATCTACTCGGTGACAGTGTGTTTTCCCACCCTGAACAAGTGCATCTCACAATCCTATGTTGAAAACTCGTTTCAGACGTGCTTTTACAGTTAAAATGACAAATATGATGAAAATGTGTTAAAAGCTTGAAAACATGAAAATCCATGCTCGAATGCACTCATTTCACATGAAAGCAATGTTCGTTGTCCAACGTGTGCTTTAGGCGCAGAAAGGGCTTTACAGAGTGACTGAATGCACTTCTGCGCTCCGAAAGCTGTTTTCATGCACTCGGTGACAGAAAGTGTGTTTTCCCTCTCTGAACAAGTGCTTTTCACAGGACTTTGTTTAAAACTCGTTTCAGATGTGCTTTTTCAGTTAAATACAGTACAGTTAAAATGTCCAATATGATGAAAATGTGCTAAAAGCTCGAAAACATGAAAATCCATGCTTAGAAAGTTGTTACATGTCACATATGCTGGAATGCACTCATTTCACTCAAAAATCAATGTTCCTTGTCAAACGTTTGCTTTATGCTCTGAAAAGGCGTTAGAAACAGGCTTAATGCGCCGCTGCGTGAGGAAAGCTGTTTTCATCTACTCGGTGACAGTGTGTTTTCCCACCCTGAACAAGTGCATCTCACAATCCTATGTTGAAAACTCGTTTCAGACGTGCTTTTACAGTTAAAATGACAAATATGATGAAAATGTGTTAAAAGCTTGAAAACATGAAAATCCATGCTCGAATGCACTCATTTCACATGAAAGCAATGTTCGTTGTCCAACGTGTGCTTTAGGCGCAGAAAGGGCTTTACAGGGTGACTGAATGCACTTCTGCGCTTGGAAAGCTGCTTTCATGCACTCGGTGACAGAAAGTGTGTTGTCCCTCTCTGAACAAGTGCATGTCACAGTACTTTGTTTAAAACTCGTTTCAGATGTGCTTTTTCAGTTAAAATGTCCAATATGAAGAAAATGTGTTAAAAGCTCGAAAACATGAAAATCCGTGCTTAGAAAGTTGTTACATGTCACATATGCTCGAATGCACTCATTTCACATGAAATCAATGTTCGTTGTCAAACGTGTGCTTTAGGCGCAGAAAGGGCTTTACAGAGTGACTGAATGCACTTCTGCGCTCCGAAAGCTGTTTTCATGCACTCGGTGACAGAAAGTGTGTTTTCCCTCTCTGAACAAGTGCTTTTCACAGGACTTTGTTTAAAACTCGTTTCAGATGTGCTTTTTCAGTTAAAATGTCCAATATGATGAAAATGTGCTAAAGCTCGAAAACATGAAAATCCATGCTTAGAAAGTTGTTACATGTCACATATGCTGGAATGCACTCATTTCACTCAAAAATCAATGTTCCTTGTCAAACGTTTGCTTCATGCTCTGAAAAGGCGTTAGAAACAGGCTTAATGCGCCGCTGCGTGAGGAAAGCTGTTTTCATCTACTCGGTGACAGTGTGTTTTCCCACCCTGAACAAGTGCATCTCACAATCCAATGTTGAAAACTCGTTTCAGACGTGCTTTTACAGTTAAAATGACAAATATGATGAAAATGTGTTAAAAGCTTGAAAACATGAAAATCCATGCTCGAATGCACTCATTTCACATGAAAGCAATGTTCGTTGTCGAACGTGTTCCTTAGGCGCAGAAAGGGCTTTACAGGGTGACTGAATGCACTTCTGCGCTCCGAAAGCTGTTTTCATGCACTCGGTGACAGAAAGTGTGTTTTCCCTCTCTGAAAAAGTGCTTTTCACAGGACTTTGTTTAAAACTCGTTTCAGATGTGCTTTTTCAGTTAAAATGTCCAATATGATGAAAATGTGCTAAAAGCTCGAAAACATGAAAATCCATGCTTAGAAAGTTGTTACATGTCACATATGCTGGAATGCACTCATTTCACTCAAAAATCAATGTTCCTTGTCAAACGTTTGCTTCATGCTCTGAAAAGGCGTTAGAAACAGGCTTAATGCGCCGCTGCGTGAGGAAAGCTGTTTTCATCTACTCGGTGACAGTGTGTTTTCCCACCCTGAACAAGTGCATCTCACAATCCTATGTTGAAAACTCGTTTCAGACGTGCTTTTACAGTTAAAATGACAAATATGATGAAAATGTGTTAAAAGCTTGAAAACATGAAAATCCATGCTCGAATGCACTCATTTCACATGAAAGCAATGTTCGTTGTCCAACGTGTGCTTTAGGCGCAGAAAGGGCTTTACAGGGTGACTGAATGCACTTCTGCGCTTGGAAAGCTGCTTTCATGCACTCGGTGACAGAAAGTGTGTTGTCCCTCTCTGAACAAGTGCATGTCACAGTACTTTGTTTAAAACTCGTTTCAGATGTGCTTTTTCAGTTAAAATGTCCAATATGAAGAAAATGTGTTAAAAGCTCGAAAACATGAAAATCCGTGCTTAGAAAGTTGTTACATGTCACATATGCTCGAATGCACTCATTTCACATGAAATCAATGTTCGTTGTCAAACGTGTGCTTTAGGCGCAGAAAGGGCTTTACAGAGTGACTGAATGCACTTCTGCGCTCCGAAAGCTGTTTTCATGCACTCGGTGACAGAAAGTGTGTTTTCCCTCTCTGAACAAGTGCTTTTCACAGGACTTTGTTTAAAACTCGTTTCAGATGTGCTTTTTCAGTTAAATACAGTACAGTTAAAATGTCCAATATGATGAAAATGTGCTAAAGCTCGAAAACATGAAAATCCATGCTTAGAAAGTTGTTACATGTCACATATGCTGGAATGCACTCATTTCACTCAAAAATCAATGTTCCTTGTCAAACGTTTGCTTCATGCTCTGAAAAGGCGTTAGAAACAGGCTTAATGCGCCGCTGCGTGAGGAAAGCTGTTTTCATCTACTCGGTGACAGTGTGTTTTCCCACCCTGAACAAGTGCATCTCACAATCCTATGTTGAAAACTCGTTTCAGACGTGCTTTTACAGTTAAAATGACAAATATGATGAAAATGTGTTAAAAGCTCGAAAACATGAAAATCCATGCTCGAATGCACTCATTTCACATGAAATCAATGTTCGTTGTCGAACGTGTTCCTTAGGCGCAGAAAGGGCTTTACAGGGTGACTGAATGCACTTCTGCGCTCCGAAAGCTGTTTTCATGCACTCGGTGACAGAAAGTGTGTTTTCCCTCTCTGAACAAGTGCTTTTCACAGGACTTTGTTTAAAACTCGTTTCAGATGTGCTTTTTCAGTTAAAATGTCCAATATGATGAAAATGTGCTAAAAGCTCGAAAACATGAAAATCCATGCTTAGAAAGTTGTTACATGTCACATATGCTGGAATGCACTCATTTCACTCAAAAATCAATGTTCCTTGTCAAACGTTTGCTTCATGCTCTGAAAAGGCGTTAGAAACAGGCTTAATGCGCCGCTGCGTGAGGAAAGCTGTTTTCATCTACTCGGTGACAGTGTGTTTTCCCACCCTGAACAAGTGCATCTCACAATCCTATGTTGAAAACTCGTTTCAGACGTGCTTTTACAGTTAAAATGACAAATATGATGAAAATGTGTTAAAAGCTTGAAAACATGAAAATCCATGCTCGAATGCACTCATTTCACATGAAAGCAATGTTCGTTGTCCAACGTGTGCTTTAGGCGCAGAAAGGGCTTTACAGGGTGACTGAATGCACTTCTGCGCTTGGAAAGCTGCTTTCATGCACTCGGTGACAGAAAGTGTGTTGTCCCTCTCTGAACAAGTGCATGTCACAGTACTTTGTTTAAAACTCGTTTCAGATGTGCTTTTTCAGTTAAAATGTCCAATATGAAGAAAATGTGTTAAAAGCTCGAAAACATGAAAATCCGTGCTTAGAAAGTTGTTACATGTCACATATGCTCGAATGCACTCATTTCACATGAAATCAATGTTCGTTGTCAAACGTGTGCTTTAGGCGCAGAAAGGGCTTTACAGAGTGACTGAATGCACTTCTGCGCTCCGAAAGCTGTTTTCATGCACTCGGTGACAGAAAGTGTGTTTTCCCTCTCTGAACAAGTGCTTTTCACAGGACTTTGTTTAAAACTCGTTTCAGATGTGCTTTTTCAGTTAAAATGTCCAATATGATGAAAATGTGCTAAAGCTCGAAAACATGAAAATCCATGCTTAGAAAGTTGTTACATGTCACATATGCTGGAATGCACTCATTTCACTCAAAAATCAATGTTCCTTGTCAAACGTTTGCTTCATGCTCTGAAAAGGCGTTAGAAACAGGCTTAATGCGCCGCTGCGTGAGGAAAGCTGTTTTCATCTACTCGGTGACAGTGTGTTTTCCCACCCTGAACAAGTGCATCTCACAATCCTATGTTGAAAACTCGTTTCAGACGTGCTTTTACAGTTAAAATGACAAATATGATGAAAATGTGTTAAAAGCTTGAAAACATGAAAATCCATGCTCGAATGCACTCATTTCACATGAAAGCAATGTTCGTTGTCGAACGTGTTCCTTAGGCGCAGAAAGGGCTTTACAGGGTGACTGAATGCACTTCTGCGCTCCGAAAGCTGTTTTCATGCACTCGGTGACAGAAAGTGTGTTTTCCCTCTCTGAAAAAGTGCTTTTCACAGGACTTTGTTTAAAACTCGTTTCAGATGTGCTTTTTCAGTTAAAATGTCCAATATGATGAAAATGTGCTAAAAGCTCGAAAACATGAAAATCCATGCTTAGAAAGTTGTTACATGTCACATATGCTGGAATGCACTCATTTCACTCAAAAATCAATGTTCCTTGTCAAACGTTTGCTTCATGCTCTGAAAAGGCGTTAGAAACAGGCTTAATGCGCCGCTGCGTGAGGAAAGCTGTTTTCATCTACTCGGTGACAGTGTGTTTTCCCACCCTGAACAAGTGCATCTCACAATCCTATGTTGAAAACTCGTTTCAGACGTGCTTTTACAGTTAAAATGACAAATATGATGAAAATGTGTTAAAAGCTTGAAAACATGAAAATCCATGCTCGAATGCACTCATTTCACATGAAAGCAATGTTCGTTGTCCAACGTGTGCTTTAGGCGCAGAAAGGGCTTTACAGGGTGACTGAATGCACTTCTGCGCTTGGAAAGCTGCTTTCATGCACTCGGTGACAGAAAGTGTGTTGTCCCTCTCTGAACAAGTGCATGTCACAGTACTTTGTTTAAAACTCGTTTCAGATGTGCTTTTTCAGTTAAAATGTCCAATATGAAGAAAATGTGTTAAAAGCTCGAAAACATGAAAATCCGTGCTTAGAAAGTTGTTACATGTCACATATGCTCAAATGCACTCATTTCACATGAAATCAATGTTCGTTGTCAAACGTGTGCTTTAGGCGCAGAAAGGGCTTTACAGAGTGACTGAATGCACTTCTGCGCTCCGAAAGCTGTTTTCATGCACTCGGTGACAGAAAGTGTGTTTTCCCTCTCTGAACAAGTGCTTTTCACAGGACTTTGTTTAAAACTCGTTTCAGATGTGCTTTTTCAGTTAAATACAGTACAGTTAAAATGTCCAATATGATGAAAATGTGCTAAAGCTCGAAAACATGAAAATCCATGCTTAGAAAGTTGTTACATGTCACATATGCTGGAATGCACTCATTTCACTCAAAAATCAATGTTCCTTGTCAAACGTTTGCTTCATGCTCTGAAAAGGCGTTAGAAACAGGCTTAATGCGCCGCTGCGTGAGGAAAGCTGTTTTCATCTACTCGGTGACAGTGTGTTTTCCCACCCTGAACAAGTGCATCTCACAATCCTATGTTGAAAACTCGTTTCAGACGTGCTTTTACAGTTAAAATGACAAATATGATGAAAATGTGTTAAAAGCTCGAAAACATGAAAATCCATGCTCGAATGCACTCATTTCACATGAAATCAATGTTCGTTGTCGAACGTGTTCCTTAGGCGCAGAAAGGGCTTTACAGGGTGACTGAATGCACTTCTGCGCTCCGAAAGCTGTTTTCATGCACTCGGTGACAGAAAGTGTGTTTTCCCTCTCTGAACAAGTGCTTTTCACAGGACTTTGTTTAAAACTCGTTTCAGATGTGCTTTTTCAGTTAAAATGTCCAATATGATGAAAATGTGCTAAAAGCTCGAAAACATGAAAATCCATGCTTAGAAAGTTGTTACATGTCACATATGCTGGAATGCACTCATTTCACTCAAAAATCAATGTTCCTTGTCAAACGTTTGCTTCATGCTCTGAAAAGGCGTTAGAAACAGGCTTAATGCGCCGCTGCGTGAGGAAAGCTGTTTTCATCTACTCGGTGACAGTGTGTTTTCCCACCCTGAACAAGTGCATCTCACAATCCTATGTTGAAAACTCGTTTCAGACGTGCTTTTACAGTTAAAATGACAAATATGATGAAAATGTGTTAAAAGCTTGAAAACATGAAAATCCATGCTCGAATGCACTCATTTCACATGAAAGCAATGTTCGTTGTCGAACGTGTTCCTTAGGCGCAGAAAGGGCTTTACAGGGTGACTGAATGCACTTCTGCGCTCCGAAAGCTGTTTTCATGCACTCGGTGACAGAAAGTGTGTTTTCCCTCTCTGAAAAAGTGCTTTTCACAGGACTTTGTTTAAAACTCGTTTCAGATGTGCTTTTTCAGTTAAAATGTCCAATATGATGAAAATGTGCTAAAAGCTCGAAAACATGAAAATCCATGCTTAGAAAGTTGTTACATGTCACATATGCTGGAATGCACTCATTTCACTCAAAAATCAATGTTCCTTGTCAAACGTTTGCTTCATGCTCTGAAAAGGCGTTAGAAACAGGCTTAATGCGCCGCTGCGTGAGGAAAGCTGTTTTCATCTACTCGGTGACAGTGTGTTTTCCCACCCTGAACAAGTGCATCTCACAATCCTATGTTGAAAACTCGTTTCAGACGTGCTTTTACAGTTAAAATGACAAATATGATGAAAATGTGTTAAAAGCTTGAAAACATGAAAATCCATGCTCGAATGCACTCATTTCACATGAAAGCAATGTTCGTTGTCCAACGTGTGCTTTAGGCGCAGAAAGGGCTTTACAGGGTGACTGAATGCACTTCTGCGCTTGGAAAGCTGCTTTCATGCACTCGGTGACAGAAAGTGTGTTGTCCCTCTCTGAACAAGTGCATGTCACAGTACTTTGTTTAAAACTCGTTTCAGATGTGCTTTTTCAGTTAAAATGTCCAATATGAAGAAAATGTGTTAAAAGCTCGAAAACATGAAAATCCGTGCTTAGAAAGTTGTTACATGTCACATATGCTCGAATGCACTCATTTCACATGAAATCAATGTTCGTTGTCAAACGTGTGCTTTAGGCGCAGAAAGGGCTTTACAGAGTGACTGAATGCACTTCTGCGCTCCGAAAGCTGTTTTCATGCACTCGGTGACAGAAAGTGTTTTCCCTCTCTGAACAAGTGCTTTTCACAGGACTTTGTTTAAAACTCGTTTCAGATGTGCTTTTTCAGTTAAAATGTCCAATATGATGAAAATGTGCTAAAGCTCGAAAACATGAAAATCCATGCTTAGAAAGTTGTTACATGTCACATATGCTGGAATGCACTCATTTCACTCAAAAATCAATGTTCCTTGTCAAACGTTTGCTTCATGCTCTGAAAAGGCGTTAGAAACAGGCTTAATGCGCCGCTGCGTGAGGAAAGCTGTTTTCATCTACTCGGTGACAGTGTGTTTTCCCACCCTGAACAAGTGCATCTCACAATCCTATGTTGAAAACTCGTTTCAGACGTGCTTTTACAGTTAAAATGACAAATATGATGAAAATGTGTTAAAAGCTTGAAAACATGAAAATCCATGCTTAGAAAGTTGTTACATGTCACATATGCTGGAATGCACTCATTTCACTCAAAAATCAATGTTCCTTGTCAAACGTTTGCTTCATGCTCTGAAAAGGCGTTAGAAACAGGCTTAATGCGCCGCTGCGTGAGGAAAGCTGTTTTCATCTACTCGGTGACAGTGTGTTTTCCCACCCTGAACAAGTGCATCTCACAATCCTATGTTGAAAACTCGTTTCAGACGTGCTTTTACAGTTAAAATGACAAATATGATGAAAATGTGTTAAAAGCTTGAAAACATGAAAATCCATGCTCGAATGCACTCATTTCACATGAAAGCAATGTTCGTTGTCCAACGTGTGCTTTAGGCGCAGAAAGGGCTTTACAGGGTGACTGAATGCACTTCTGCGCTTGGAAAGCTGCTTTCATGCACTCGGTGACAGAAAGTGTGTTGTCCCTCTCTGAACAAGTGCATGTCACAGTACTTTGTTTAAAACTCGTTTCAGATGTGCTTTTTCAGTTAAAATGTCCAATATGAAGAAAATGTGTTAAAAGCTCGAAAACATGAAAATCCGTGCTTAGAAAGTTGTTACATGTCACATATGCTCGAATGCACTCATTTCACATGAAATCAATGTTCGTTGTCAAACGTGTGCTTTAGGCGCAGAAAGGGCTTTACAGAGTGACTGAATGCACTTCTGCGCTCCGAAAGCTGTTTTCATGCACTCGGTGACAGAAAGTGTGTTTTCCCTCTCTGAACAAGTGCTTTTCACAGGACTTTGTTTAAAACTCGTTTCAGATGTGCTTTTTCAGTTAAAATGTCCAATATGATGAAAATGTGCTAAAGCTCGAAAACATGAAAATCCATGCTTAGAAAGTTGTTACATGTCACATATGCTGGAATGCACTCATTTCACTCAAAAATCAATGTTCCTTGTCAAACGTTTGCTTCATGCTCTGAAAAGGCGTTAGAAACAGGCTTAATGCGCCGCTGCGTGAGGAAAGCTGTTTTCATCTACTCGGTGACAGTGTGTTTTCCCACCCTGAACAAGTGCATCTCACAATCCTATGTTGAAAACTCGTTTCAGACGTGCTTTTACAGTTAAAATGACAAATATGATGAAAATGTGTTAAAAGCTTGAAAACATGAAAATCCATGCTCGAATGCACTCATTTCACATGAAAGCAATGTTCGTTGTCCAACGTGTGCTTTAGGCGCAGAAAGGGCTTTACAGGGTGACTGAATGCACTTCTGCGCTTGGAAAGCTGCTTTCATGCACTCGGTGACAGAAAGTGTGTTGTCCCTCTCTGAACAAGTGCATGTCACAGTACTTTGTTTAAAACTCGTTTCAGATGTGCTTTTTCAGTTAAAATGTCCAATATGATGAAAATGTGCTAAAAGCTCGAAAACATGAAAATCCATGCTTAGAAAGTTGTTACATGTCACATATGCTGGAATGCACTCATTTCACTCAAAAATCAATGTTCCTTGTCAAACGTTTGCTTCATGCTCTGAAAAGGCGTTAGAAACAGGCTTAATGCGCCGCTGCGTGAGGAAAGCTGTTTTCATCTACTCGGTGACAGTGTGTTTTCCCACCCTGAACAAGTGCATCTCACAATCCTATGTTGAAAACTCGTTTCAGACGTGCTTTTACAGTTAAAATGACAAATATGATGAAAATGTGTTAAAAGCTCGAAAACATGAAAATCCATGCTCGAATGCACTCATTTCACATGAAATCAATGTTCGTTGTCGAACGTGTTCCTTAGGCGCAGAAAGGGCTTTACAGGGTGACTGAATGCACTTCTGCGCTCCGAAAGCTGTTTTCATGCACTCGGTGACAGAAAGTGTTTTCCCTCTCTGAACAAGTGCTTTTCACAGGACTTTGTTTAAAACTCGTTTCAGATGTGCTTTTTCAGTTAAAATGTCCAATATGATGAAAATGTGTTAAAAGCTCGAAAACATGAAAATCCGTGCTTAGAAAGTTGTTACATGTCACATATGCTCGAATGCACTCATTTCACATGAAATCAATGTTCGTTGTCAAACGTGTGCTTTAGGCGCAGAAAGGGCTTTACAGAGTGACTGAATGCACTTCTGCGCTCCGAAAGCTGTTTTCATGCACTCGGTGACAGAAAGTGTGTTTTCCCTCTCTGAACAAGTGCTTTTCACAGGACTTTGTTTAAAACTCGTTTCAGATGTGCTTTTTCAGTTAAAATGTCCAATATGATGAAAATGTGCTAAAGCTCGAAAACATGAAAATCCATGCTTAGAAAGTTGTTACATGTCACATATGCTGGAATGCACTCATTTCACTCAAAAATCAATGTTCCTTGTCAAACGTTTGCTTCATGCTCTGAAAAGGCGTTAGAAACAGGCTTAATGCGCCGCTGCGTGAGGAAAGCTGTTTTCATCTACTCGGTGACAGTGTGTTTTCCCACCCTGAACAAGTGCATCTCACAATCCTATGTTGAAAACTCGTTTCAGACGTGCTTTTACAGTTAAAATGACAAATATGATGAAAATGTGTTAAAAGCTTGAAAACATGAAAATCCATGCTCGAATGCACTCATTTCACATGAAAGCAATGTTCGTTGTCGAACGTGTTCCTTAGGCGCAGAAAGGGCTTTACAGGGTGACTGAATGCACTTCTGCGCTCCGAAAGCTGTTTTCATGCACTCGGTGACAGAAAGTGTGTTTTCCCTCTCTGAAAAAGTGCTTTTCACAGGACTTTGTTTAAAACTCGTTTCAGATGTGCTTTTTCAGTTAAAATGTCCAATATGATGAAAATGTGCTAAAAGCTCGAAAACATGAAAATCCATGCTTAGAAAGTTGTTACATGTCACATATGCTGGAATGCACTCATTTCACTCAAAAATCAATGTTCCTTGTCAAACGTTTGCTTCATGCTCTGAAAAGGCGTTAGAAACAGGCTTAATGCGCCGCTGCGTGAGGAAAGCTGTTTTCATCTACTCGGTGACAGTGTGTTTTCCCACCCTGAACAAGTGCATCTCACAATCCTATGTTGAAAACTCGTTTCAGACGTGCTTTTACAGTTAAAATGACAAATATGATGAAAATGTGTTAAAAGCTTGAAAACATGAAAATCCATGCTTAGAAAGTTGTTACATGTCACATATGCTGGAATGCACTCATTTCACTCAAAAATCAATGTTCCTTGTCAAACGTTTGCTTCATGCTCTGAAAAGGCGTTAGAAACAGGCTTAATGCGCCGCTGCGTGAGGAAAGCTGTTTTCATCTACTCGGTGACAGTGTGTTTTCCCACCCTGAACAAGTGCATCTCACAATCCTATGTTGAAAACTCGTTTCAGACGTGCTTTTACAGTTAAAATGACAAATATGATGAAAATGTGTTAAAAGCTTGAAAACATGAAAATCCATGCTCGAATGCACTCATTTCACATGAAAGCAATGTTCGTTGTCCAACGTGTGCTTTAGGCGCAGAAAGGGCTTTACAGGGTGACTGAATGCACTTCTGCGCTTGGAAAGCTGCTTTCATGCACTCGGTGACAGAAAGTGTGTTGTCCCTCTCTGAACAAGTGCATGTCACAGTACTTTGTTTAAAACTCGTTTCAGATGTGCTTTTTCAGTTAAAATGTCCAATATGAAGAAAATGTGTTAAAAGCTCGAAAACATGAAAATCCGTGCTTAGAAAGTTGTTACATGTCACATATGCTCGAATGCACTCATTTCACATGAAATCAATGTTCGTTGTCAAACGTGTGCTTTAGGCGCAGAAAGGGCTTTACAGAGTGACTGAATGCACTTCTGCGCTCCGAAAGCTGTTTTCATGCACTCGGTGACAGAAAGTGTGTTTTCCCTCTCTGAACAAGTGCTTTTCACAGGACTTTGTTTAAAACTCGTTTCAGATGTGCTTTTTCAGTTAAAATGTCCAATATGATGAAAATGTGCTAAAGCTCGAAAACATGAAAATCCATGCTTAGAAAGTTGTTACATGTCACATATGCTGGAATGCACTCATTTCACTCAAAAATCAATGTTCCTTGTCAAACGTTTGCTTCATGCTCTGAAAAGGCGTTAGAAACAGGCTTAATGCGCCGCTGCGTGAGGAAAGCTGTTTTCATCTACTCGGTGACAGTGTGTTTTCCCACCCTGAACAAGTGCATCTCACAATCCTATGTTGAAAACTCGTTTCAGACGTGCTTTTACAGTTAAAATGACAAATATGATGAAAATGTGTTAAAAGCTTGAAAACATGAAAATCCATGCTCGAATGCACTCATTTCACATGAAAGCAATGTTCGTTGTCCAACGTGTGCTTTAGGCGCAGAAAGGGCTTTACAGGGTGACTGAATGCACTTCTCCGCTTGGAAAGCTGCTTTCATGCACTCGGTGACAGAAAGTGTGTTGTCCCTCTCTGAACAAGTGCATGTCACAGTACTTTGTTTAAAACTCGTTTCAGATGTGCTTTTTCAGTTAAAATGTCCAATATGATGAAAATGTGCTAAAAGCTCGAAAACATGAAAATCCATGCTTAGAAAGTTGTTACATGTCACATATGCTGGAATGCACTCATTTCACTCAAAAATCAATGTTCCTTGTCAAACGTTTGCTTCATGCTCTGAAAAGGCGTTAGAAACAGGCTTAATGCGCCGCTGCGTGAGGAAAGCTGTTTTCATCTACTCGGTGACAGTGTGTTTTCCCACCCTGAACAAGTGCATCTCACAATCCTATGTTGAAAACTCGTTTCAGACGTGCTTTTACAGTTAAAATGACAAATATGATGAAAATGTGTTAAAAGCTCGAAAACATGAAAATCCATGCTCGAATGCACTCATTTCACATGAAATCAATGTTCGTTGTCGAACGTGTTCCTTAGGCGCAGAAAGGGCTTTACAGGGTGACTGAATGCACTTCTGCGCTCCGAAAGCTGTTTTCATGCACTCGGTGACAGAAAGTGTTTTCCCTCTCTGAACAAGTGCTTTTCACAGGACTTTGTTTAAAACTCGTTTCAGATGTGCTTTTTCAGTTAAAATGTCCAATATGATGAAAATGTGTTAAAAGCTCGAAAACATGAAAATCCGTGCTTAGAAAGTTGTTACATGTCACATATGCTCGAATGCACTCATTTCACATGAAATCAATGTTCGTTGTCAAACGTGTGCTTTAGGCGCAGAAAGGGCTTTACAGAGTGACTGAATGCACTTCTGCGCTCCGAAAGCTGTTTTCATGCACTCGGTGACAGAAAGTGTGTTTTCCCTCTCTGAACAAGTGCTTTTCACAGGACTTTGTTTAAAACTCGTTTCAGATGTGCTTTTTCAGTTAAAATGTCCAATATGATGAAAATGTGCTAAAGCTCGAAAACATGAAAATCCATGCTTAGAAAGTTGTTACATGTCACATATGCTGGAATGCACTCATTTCACTCAAAAATCAATGTTCCTTGTCAAACGTTTGCTTCATGCTCTGAAAAGGCGTTAGAAACAGGCTTAATGCGCCGCTGCGTGAGGAAAGCTGTTTTCATCTACTCGGTGACAGTGTGTTTTCCCACCCTGAACAAGTGCATCTCACAATCCTATGTTGAAAACTCGTTTCAGACGTGCTTTTACAGTTAAAATGACAAATATGATGAAAATGTGTTAAAAGCTTGAAAACATGAAAATCCATGCTCGAATGCACTCATTTCACATGAAAGCAATGTTCGTTGTCGAACGTGTTCCTTAGGCGCAGAAAGGGCTTTACAGGGTGACTGAATGCACTTCTGCGCTCCGAAAGCTGTTTTCATGCACTCGGTGACAGAAAGTGTGTTTTCCCTCTCTGAAAAAGTGCTTTTCACAGGACTTTGTTTAAAACTCGTTTCAGATGTGCTTTTTCAGTTAAAATGTCCAATATGATGAAAATGTGCTAAAAGCTCGAAAACATGAAAATCCATGCTTAGAAAGTTGTTACATGTCACATATGCTGGAATGCACTCATTTCACTCAAAAATCAATGTTCCTTGTCAAACGTTTGCTTCATGCTCTGAAAAGGCGTTAGAAACAGGCTTAATGCGCCGCTGCGTGAGGAAAGCTGTTTTCATCTACTCGGTGACAGTGTGTTTTCCCACCCTGAACAAGTGCATCTCACAATCCTATGTTGAAAACTCGTTTCAGACGTGCTTTTACAGTTAAAATGACAAATATGATGAAAATGTGTTAAAAGCTTGAAAACATGAAAATCCATGCTCGAATGCACTCATTTCACATGAAAGCAATGTTCGTTGTCCAACGTGTGCTTTAGGCGCAGAAAGGGCTTTACAGGGTGACTGAATGCACTTCTGCGCTTGGAAAGCTGCTTTCATGCACTCGGTGACAGAAAGTGTGTTGTCCCTCTCTGAACAAGTGCATGTCACAGTACTTTGTTTAAAACTCGTTTCAGATGTGCTTTTTCAGTTAAAATGTCCAATATGAAGAAAATGTGTTAAAAGCTCGAAAACATGAAAATCCGTGCTTAGAAAGTTGTTACATGTCACATATGCTCGAATGCACTCATTTCACATGAAATCAATGTTCGTTGTCAAACGTGTGCTTTAGGCGCAGAAAGGGCTTTACAGAGTGACTGAATGCACTTCTGCGCTCCGAAAGCTGTTTTCATGCACTCGGTGACAGAAAGTGTGTTTTCCCTCTCTGAACAAGTGCTTTTCACAGGACTTTGTTTAAAACTCGTTTCAGATGTGCTTTTTCAGTTAAATACAGTACAGTTAAAATGTCCAATATGATGAAAATGTGCTAAAGCTCGAAAACATGAAAATCCATGCTTAGAAAGTTGTTACATGTCACATATGCTGGAATGCACTCATTTCACTCAAAAATCAATGTTCCTTGTCAAACGTTTGCTTCATGCTCTGAAAAGGCGTTAGAAACAGGCTTAATGCGCCGCTGCGTGAGGAAAGCTGTTTTCATCTACTCGGTGACAGTGTGTTTTCCCACCCTGAACAAGTGCATCTCACAATCCTATGTTGAAAACTCGTTTCAGACGTGCTTTTACAGTTAAAATGACAAATATGATGAAAATGTGTTAAAAGCTCGAAAACATGAAAATCCATGCTCGAATGCACTCATTTCACATGAAATCAATGTTCGTTGTCGAACGTGTTCCTTAGGCGCAGAAAGGGCTTTACAGGGTGACTGAATGCACTTCTGCGCTCCGAAAGCTGTTTTCATGCACTCGGTGACAGAAAGTGTGTTTTCCCTCTCTGAACAAGTGCTTTTCACAGGACTTTGTTTAAAACTCGTTTCAGATGTGCTTTTTCAGTTAAAATGTCCAATATGATGAAAATGTGCTAAAAGCTCGAAAACATGAAAATCCATGCTTAGAAAGTTGTTACATGTCACATATGCTGGAATGCACTCATTTCACTCAAAAATCAATGTTCCTTGTCAAACGTTTGCTTCATGCTCTGAAAAGGCGTTAGAAACAGGCTTAATGCGCCGCTGCGTGAGGAAAGCTGTTTTCATCTACTCGGTGACAGTGTGTTTTCCCACCCTGAACAAGTGCATCTCACAATCCTATGTTGAAAACTCGTTTCAGACGTGCTTTTACAGTTAAAATGACAAATATGATGAAAATGTGTTAAAAGCTTGAAAACATGAAAATCCATGCTCGAATGCACTCATTTCACATGAAAGCAATGTTCGTTGTCGAACGTGTTCCTTAGGCGCAGAAAGGGCTTTACAGGGTGACTGAATGCACTTCTGCGCTCCGAAAGCTGTTTTCATGCACTCGGTGACAGAAAGTGTGTTTTCCCTCTCTGAAAAAGTGCTTTTCACAGGACTTTGTTTAAAACTCGTTTCAGATGTGCTTTTTCAGTTAAAATGTCCAATATGATGAAAATGTGCTAAAAGCTCGAAAACATGAAAATCCATGCTTAGAAAGTTGTTACATGTCACATATGCTGGAATGCACTCATTTCACTCAAAAATCAATGTTCCTTGTCAAACGTTTGCTTCATGCTCTGAAAAGGCGTTAGAAACAGGCTTAATGCGCCGCTGCGTGAGGAAAGCTGTTTTCATCTACTCGGTGACAGTGTGTTTTCCCACCCTGAACAAGTGCATCTCACAATCCTATGTTGAAAACTCGTTTCAGACGTGCTTTTACAGTTAAAATGACAAATATGATGAAAATGTGTTAAAAGCTTGAAAACATGAAAATCCATGCTCGAATGCACTCATTTCACATGAAAGCAATGTTCGTTGTCCAACGTGTGCTTTAGGCGCAGAAAGGGCTTTACAGGGTGACTGAATGCACTTCTGCGCTTGGAAAGCTGCTTTCATGCACTCGGTGACAGAAAGTGTGTTGTCCCTCTCTGAACAAGTGCATGTCACAGTACTTTGTTTAAAACTCGTTTCAGATGTGCTTTTTCAGTTAAAATGTCCAATATGAAGAAAATGTGTTAAAAGCTCGAAAACATGAAAATCCGTGCTTAGAAAGTTGTTACATGTCACATATGCTCGAATGCACTCATTTCACATGAAATCAATGTTCGTTGTCAAACGTGTGCTTTAGGCGCAGAAAGGGCTTTACAGAGTGACTGAATGCACTTCTGCGCTCCGAAAGCTGTTTTCATGCACTCGGTGACAGAAAGTGTGTTTTCCCTCTCTGAACAAGTGCTTTTCACAGGACTTTGTTTAAAACTCGTTTCAGATGTGCTTTTTCAGTTAAAATGTCCAATATGATGAAAATGTGCTAAAGCTCGAAAACATGAAAATCCATGCTTAGAAAGTTGTTACATGTCACATATGCTGGAATGCACTCATTTCACTCAAAAATCAATGTTCCTTGTCAAACGTTTGCTTCATGCTCTGAAAAGGCGTTAGAAACAGGCTTAATGCGCCGCTGCGTGAGGAAAGCTGTTTTCATCTACTCGGTGACAGTGTGTTTTCCCACCCTGAACAAGTGCATCTCACAATCCTATGTTGAAAACTCGTTTCAGACGTGCTTTTACAGTTAAAATGACAAATATGATGAAAATGTGTTAAAAGCTTGAAAACATGAAAATCCATGCTTAGAAAGTTGTTACATGTCACATATGCTGGAATGCACTCATTTCACTCAAAAATCAATGTTCCTTGTCAAACGTTTGCTTCATGCTCTGAAAAGGCGTTAGAAACAGGCTTAATGCGCCGCTGCGTGAGGAAAGCTGTTTTCATCTACTCGGTGACAGTGTGTTTTCCCACCCTGAACAAGTGCATCTCACAATCCTATGTTGAAAACTCGTTTCAGACGTGCTTTTACAGTTAAAATGACAAATATGATGAAAATGTGTTAAAAGCTTGAAAACATGAAAATCCATGCTCGAATGCACTCATTTCACATGAAAGCAATGTTCGTTGTCCAACGTGTGCTTTAGGCGCAGAAAGGGCTTTACAGGGTGACTGAATGCACTTCTGCGCTTGGAAAGCTGCTTTCATGCACTCGGTGACAGAAAGTGTGTTGTCCCTCTCTGAACAAGTGCATGTCACAGTACTTTGTTTAAAACTCGTTTCAGATGTGCTTTTTCAGTTAAAATGTCCAATATGAAGAAAATGTGTTAAAAGCTCGAAAACATGAAAATCCGTGCTTAGAAAGTTGTTACATGTCACATATGCTCGAATGCACTCATTTCACATGAAATCAATGTTCGTTGTCAAACGTGTGCTTTAGGCGCAGAAAGGGCTTTACAGAGTGACTGAATGCACTTCTGCGCTCCGAAAGCTGTTTTCATGCACTCGGTGACAGAAAGTGTGTTTTCCCTCTCTGAACAAGTGCTTTTCACAGGACTTTGTTTAAAACTCGTTTCAGATGTGCTTTTTCAGTTAAAATGTCCAATATGATGAAAATGTGCTAAAGCTCGAAAACATGAAAATCCATGCTTAGAAAGTTGTTACATGTCACATATGCTGGAATGCACTCATTTCACTCAAAAATCAATGTTCCTTGTCAAACGTTTGCTTCATGCTCTGAAAAGGCGTTAGAAACAGGCTTAATGCGCCGCTGCGTGAGGAAAGCTGTTTTCATCTACTCGGTGACAGTGTGTTTTCCCACCCTGAACAAGTGCATCTCACAATCCTATGTTGAAAACTCGTTTCAGACGTGCTTTTACAGTTAAAATGACAAATATGATGAAAATGTGTTAAAAGCTTGAAAACATGAAAATCCATGCTCGAATGCACTCATTTCACATGAAAGCAATGTTCGTTGTCCAACGTGTGCTTTAGGCGCAGAAAGGGCTTTACAGGGTGACTGAATGCACTTCTGCGCTTGGAAAGCTGCTTTCATGCACTCGGTGACAGAAAGTGTGTTGTCCCTCTCTGAACAAGTGCATGTCACAGTACTTTGTTTAAAACTCGTTTCAGATGTGCTTTTTCAGTTAAAATGTCCAATATGATGAAAATGTGCTAAAAGCTCGAAAACATGAAAATCCATGCTTAGAAAGTTGTTACATGTCACATATGCTGGAATGCACTCATTTCACTCAAAAATCAATGTTCCTTGTCAAACGTTTGCTTCATGCTCTGAAAAGGCGTTAGAAACAGGCTTAATGCGCCGCTGCGTGAGGAAAGCTGTTTTCATCTACTCGGTGACAGTGTGTTTTCCCACCCTGAACAAGTGCATCTCACAATCCTATGTTGAAAACTCGTTTCAGACGTGCTTTTACAGTTAAAATGACAAATATGATGAAAATGTGTTAAAAGCTCGAAAACATGAAAATCCATGCTCGAATGCACTCATTTCACATGAAATCAATGTTCGTTGTCGAACGTGTTCCTTAGGCGCAGAAAGGGCTTTACAGGGTGACTGAATGCACTTCTGCGCTCCGAAAGCTGTTTTCATGCACTCGGTGACAGAAAGTGTGTTTTCCCTCTCTGAACAAGTGCTTTTCACAGGACTTTGTTTAAAACTCGTTTCAGATGTGCTTTTTCAGTTAAAATGTCCAATATGATGAAAATGTGCTAAAAGCTCGAAAACATGAAAATCCATGCTTAGAAAGTTGTTACATGTCACATATGCTGGAATGCACTCATTTCACTCAAAAATCAATGTTCCTTGTCAAACGTTTGCTTCATGCTCTGAAAAGGCGTTAGAAACAGGCTTAATGCGCCGCTGCGTGAGGAAAGCTGTTTTCATCTACTCGGTGACAGTGTGTTTTCCCACCCTGAACAAGTGCATCTCACAATCCTATGTTGAAAACTCGTTTCAGACGTGCTTTTACAGTTAAAATGACAAATATGATGAAAATGTGTTAAAAGCTTGAAAACATGAAAATCCATGCTCGAATGCACTCATTTCACATGAAAGCAATGTTCGTTGTCGAACGTGTTCCTTAGGCGCAGAAAGGGCTTTACAGGGTGACTGAATGCACTTCTGCGCTCCGAAAGCTGTTTTCATGCACTCGGTGACAGAAAGTGTGTTTTCCCTCTCTGAAAAAGTGCTTTTCACAGGACTTTGTTTAAAACTCGTTTCAGATGTGCTTTTTCAGTTAAAATGTCCAATATGATGAAAATGTGCTAAAAGCTCGAAAACATGAAAATCCATGCTTAGAAAGTTGTTACATGTCACATATGCTGGAATGCACTCATTTCACTCAAAAATCAATGTTCCTTGTCAAACGTTTGCTTCATGCTCTGAAAAGGCGTTAGAAACAGGCTTAATGCGCCGCTGCGTGAGGAAAGCTGTTTTCATCTACTCGGTGACAGTGTGTTTTCCCACCCTGAACAAGTGCATCTCACAATCCTATGTTGAAAACTCGTTTCAGACGTGCTTTTACAGTTAAAATGACAAATATGATGAAAATGTGTTAAAAGCTTGAAAACATGAAAATCCATGCTCGAATGCACTCATTTCACATGAAAGCAATGTTCGTTGTCCAACGTGTGCTTTAGGCGCAGAAAGGGCTTTACAGGGTGACTGAATGCACTTCTGCGCTTGGAAAGCTGCTTTCATGCACTCGGTGACAGAAAGTGTGTTGTCCCTCTCTGAACAAGTGCATGTCACAGTACTTTGTTTAAAACTCGTTTCAGATGTGCTTTTTCAGTTAAAATGTCCAATATGAAGAAAATGTGTTAAAAGCTCGAAAACATGAAAATCCGTGCTTAGAAAGTTGTTACATGTCACATATGCTCGAATGCACTCATTTCACATGAAATCAATGTTCGTTGTCAAACGTGTGCTTTAGGCGCAGAAAGGGCTTTACAGAGTGACTGAATGCACTTCTGCGCTCCGAAAGCTGTTTTCATGCACTCGGTGACAGAAAGTGTGTTTTCCCTCTCTGAACAAGTGCTTTTCACAGGACTTTGTTTAAAACTCGTTTCAGATGTGCTTTTTCAGTTAAAATGTCCAATATGATGAAAATGTGCTAAAGCTCGAAAACATGAAAATCCATGCTTAGAAAGTTGTTACATGTCACATATGCTGGAATGCACTCATTTCACTCAAAAATCAATGTTCCTTGTCAAACGTTTGCTTCATGCTCTGAAAAGGCGTTAGAAACAGGCTTAATGCGCCGCTGCGTGAGGAAAGCTGTTTTCATCTACTCGGTGACAGTGTGTTTTCCCACCCTGAACAAGTGCATCTCACAATCCTATGTTGAAAACTCGTTTCAGACGTGCTTTTACAGTTAAAATGACAAATATGATGAAAATGTGTTAAAAGCTTGAAAACATGAAAATCCATGCTTAGAAAGTTGTTACATGTCACATATGCTGGAATGCACTCATTTCACTCAAAAATCAATGTTCCTTGTCAAACGTTTGCTTCATGCTCTGAAAAGGCGTTAGAAACAGGCTTAATGCGCCGCTGCGTGAGGAAAGCTGTTTTCATCTACTCGGTGACAGTGTGTTTTCCCACCCTGAACAAGTGCATCTCACAATCCTATGTTGAAAACTCGTTTCAGACGTGCTTTTACAGTTAAAATGACAAATATGATGAAAATGTGTTAAAAGCTTGAAAACATGAAAATCCATGCTCGAATGCACTCATTTCACATGAAAGCAATGTTCGTTGTCCAACGTGTGCTTTAGGCGCAGAAAGGGCTTTACAGGGTGACTGAATGCACTTCTGCGCTTGGAAAGCTGCTTTCATGCACTCGGTGACAGAAAGTGTGTTGTCCCTCTCTGAACAAGTGCATGTCACAGTACTTTGTTTAAAACTCGTTTCAGATGTGCTTTTTCAGTTAAAATGTCCAATATGAAGAAAATGTGTTAAAAGCTCGAAAACATGAAAATCCGTGCTTAGAAAGTTGTTACATGTCACATATGCTCGAATGCACTCATTTCACATGAAATCAATGTTCGTTGTCAAACGTGTGCTTTAGGCGCAGAAAGGGCTTTACAGAGTGACTGAATGCACTTCTGCGCTCCGAAAGCTGTTTTCATGCACTCGGTGACAGAAAGTGTGTTTTCCCTCTCTGAACAAGTGCTTTTCACAGGACTTTGTTTAAAACTCGTTTCAGATGTGCTTTTTCAGTTAAAATGTCCAATATGATGAAAATGTGCTAAAGCTCGAAAACATGAAAATCCATGCTTAGAAAGTTGTTACATGTCACATATGCTGGAATGCACTCATTTCACTCAAAAATCAATGTTCCTTGTCAAACGTTTGCTTCATGCTCTGAAAAGGCGTTAGAAACAGGCTTAATGCGCCGCTGCGTGAGGAAAGCTGTTTTCATCTACTCGGTGACAGTGTGTTTTCCCACCCTGAACAAGTGCATCTCACAATCCTATGTTGAAAACTCGTTTCAGACGTGCTTTTACAGTTAAAATGACAAATATGATGAAAATGTGTTAAAAGCTTGAAAACATGAAAATCCATGCTCGAATGCACTCATTTCACATGAAAGCAATGTTCGTTGTCCAACGTGTGCTTTAGGCGCAGAAAGGGCTTTACAGGGTGACTGAATGCACTTCTGCGCTTGGAAAGCTGCTTTCATGCACTCGGTGACAGAAAGTGTGTTGTCCCTCTCTGAACAAGTGCATGTCACAGTACTTTGTTTAAAACTCGTTTCAGATGTGCTTTTTCAGTTAAAATGTCCAATATGATGAAAATGTGCTAAAAGCTCGAAAACATGAAAATCCATGCTTAGAAAGTTGTTACATGTCACATATGCTGGAATGCACTCATTTCACTCAAAAATCAATGTTCCTTGTCAAACGTTTGCTTCATGCTCTGAAAAGGCGTTAGAAACAGGCTTAATGCGCCGCTGCGTGAGGAAAGCTGTTTTCATCTACTCGGTGACAGTGTGTTTTCCCACCCTGAACAAGTGCATCTCACAATCCTATGTTGAAAACTCGTTTCAGACGTGCTTTTACAGTTAAAATGACAAATATGATGAAAATGTGTTAAAAGCTTGAAAACATGAAAATCCATGCTTAGAAAGTTGTTACATGTCACATATGCTGGAATGCACTCATTTCACTCAAAAATCAATGTTCCTTGTCAAACGTTTGCTTCATGCTCTGAAAAGGCGTTAGAAACAGGCTTAATGCGCCGCTGCGTGAGGAAAGCTGTTTTCATCTACTCGGTGACAGTGTGTTTTCCCACCCTGAACAAGTGCATCTCACAATCCTATGTTGAAAACTCGTTTCAGACGTGCTTTTACAGTTAAAATGACAAATATGATGAAAATGTGTTAAAAGCTTGAAAACATGAAAATCCATGCTCGAATGCACTCATTTCACATGAAAGCAATGTTCGTTGTCCAACGTGTGCTTTAGGCGCAGAAAGGGCTTTACAGGGTGACTGAATGCACTTCTGCGCTTGGAAAGCTGCTTTCATGCACTCGGTGACAGAAAGTGTGTTGTCCCTCTCTGAACAAGTGCATGTCACAGTACTTTGTTTAAAACTCGTTTCAGATGTGCTTTTTCAGTTAAAATGTCCAATATGAAGAAAATGTGTTAAAAGCTCGAAAACATGAAAATCCGTGCTTAGAAAGTTGTTACATGTCACATATGCTCGAATGCACTCATTTCACATGAAATCAATGTTCGTTGTCAAACGTGTGCTTTAGGCGCAGAAAGGGCTTTACAGAGTGACTGAATGCACTTCTGCGCTCCGAAAGCTGTTTTCATGCACTCGGTGACAGAAAGTGTGTTTTCCCTCTCTGAACAAGTGCTTTTCACAGGACTTTGTTTAAAACTCGTTTCAGATGTGCTTTTTCAGTTAAAATGTCCAATATGATGAAAATGTGCTAAAGCTCGAAAACATGAAAATCCATGCTTAGAAAGTTGTTACATGTCACATATGCTGGAATGCACTCATTTCACTCAAAAATCAATGTTCCTTGTCAAACGTTTGCTTCATGCTCTGAAAAGGCGTTAGAAACAGGCTTAATGCGCCGCTGCGTGAGGAAAGCTGTTTTCATCTACTCGGTGACAGTGTGTTTTCCCACCCTGAACAAGTGCATCTCACAATCCTATGTTGAAAACTCGTTTCAGACGTGCTTTTACAGTTAAAATGACAAATATGATGAAAATGTGTTAAAAGCTTGAAAACATGAAAATCCATGCTCGAATGCACTCATTTCACATGAAAGCAATGTTCGTTGTCCAACGTGTGCTTTAGGCGCAGAAAGGGCTTTACAGGGTGACTGAATGCACTTCTGCGCTTGGAAAGCTGCTTTCATGCACTCGGTGACAGAAAGTGTGTTGTCCCTCTCTGAACAAGTGCATGTCACAGTACTTTGTTTAAAACTCGTTTCAGATGTGCTTTTTCAGTTAAAATGTCCAATATGATGAAAATGTGCTAAAAGCTCGAAAACATGAAAATCCATGCTTAGAAAGTTGTTACATGTCACATATGCTGGAATGCACTCATTTCACTCAAAAATCAATGTTCCTTGTCAAACGTTTGCTTCATGCTCTGAAAAGGCGTTAGAAACAGGCTTAATGCGCCGCTGCGTGAGGAAAGCTGTTTTCATCTACTCGGTGACAGTGTGTTTTCCCACCCTGAACAAGTGCATCTCACAATCCTATGTTGAAAACTCGTTTCAGACGTGCTTTTACAGTTAAAATGACAAATATGATGAAAATGTGTTAAAAGCTTGAAAACATGAAAATCCATGCTCGAATGCACTCATTTCACATGAAAGCAATGTTCGTTGTCCAACGTGTGCTTTAGGCGCAGAAAGGGCTTTACAGGGTGACTGAATGCACTTCTGCGCTTGGAAAGCTGCTTTCATGCACTCGGTGACAGAAAGTGTGTTGTCCCTCTCTGAACAAGTGCATGTCACAGTACTTTGTTTAAAACTCGTTTCAGATGTGCTTTTTCAGTTAAAATGTCCAATATGAAGAAAATGTGTTAAAAGCTCGAAAACATGAAAATCCGTGCTTAGAAAGTTGTTACATGTCACATATGCTCGAATGCACTCATTTCACATGAAATCAATGTTCGTTGTCAAACGTGTGCTTTAGGCGCAGAAAGGGCTTTACAGAGTGACTGAATGCACTTCTGCGCTCCGAAAGCTGTTTTCATGCACTCGGTGACAGAAAGTGTGTTTTCCCTCTCTGAACAAGTGCTTTTCACAGGACTTTGTTTAAAACTCGTTTCAGATGTGCTTTTTCAGTTAAAATGTCCAATATGATGAAAATGTGCTAAAGCTCGAAAACATGAAAATCCATGCTTAGAAAGTTGTTACATGTCACATATGCTGGAATGCACTCATTTCACTCAAAAATCAATGTTCCTTGTCAAACGTTTGCTTCATGCTCTGAAAAGGCGTTAGAAACAGGCTTAATGCGCCGCTGCGTGAGGAAAGCTGTTTTCATCTACTCGGTGACAGTGTGTTTTCCCACCCTGAACAAGTGCATCTCACAATCCTATGTTGAAAACTCGTTTCAGACGTGCTTTTACAGTTAAAATGACAAATATGATGAAAATGTGTTAAAAGCTTGAAAACATGAAAATCCATGCTCGAATGCACTCATTTCACATGAAAGCAATGTTCGTTGTCCAACGTGTGCTTTAGGCGCAGAAAGGGCTTTACAGGGTGACTGAATGCACTTCTGCGCTTGGAAAGCTGCTTTCATGCACTCGGTGACAGAAAGTGTGTTGTCCCTCTCTGAACAAGTGCATGTCACAGTACTTTGTTTAAAACTCGTTTCAGATGTGCTTTTTCAGTTAAAATGTCCAATATGAAGAAAATGTGTTAAAAGCTCGAAAACATGAAAATCCGTGCTTAGAAAGTTGTTACATGTCACATATGCTCGAATGCACTCATTTCACATGAAATCAATGTTCGTTGTCAAACGTGTGCTTTAGGCGCAGAAAGGGCTTTACAGAGTGACTGAATGCACTTCTGCGCTCCGAAAGCTGTTTTCATGCACTCGGTGACAGAAAGTGTGTTTTCCCTCTCTGAACAAGTGCTTTTCACAGGACTTTGTTTAAAACTCGTTTCAGATGTGCTTTTTCAGTTAAAATGTCCAATATGATGAAAATGTGCTAAAGCTCGAAAACATGAAAATCCATGCTTAGAAAGTTGTTACATGTCACATATGCTGGAATGCACTCATTTCACTCAAAAATCAATGTTCCTTGTCAAACGTTTGCTTCATGCTCTGAAAAGGCGTTAGAAACAGGCTTAATGCGCCGCTGCGTGAGGAAAGCTGTTTTCATCTACTCGGTGACAGTGTGTTTTCCCACCCTGAACAAGTGCATCTCACAATCCTATGTTGAAAACTCGTTTCAGACGTGCTTTTACAGTTAAAATGACAAATATGATGAAAATGTGTTAAAAGCTTGAAAACATGAAAATCCATGCTTAGAAAGTTGTTACATGTCACATATGCTGGAATGCACTCATTTCACTCAAAAATCAATGTTCCTTGTCAAACGTTTGCTTCATGCTCTGAAAAGGCGTTAGAAACAGGCTTAATGCGCCGCTGCGTGAGGAAAGCTGTTTTCATCTACTCGGTGACAGTGTGTTTTCCCACCCTGAACAAGTGCATCTCACAATCCTATGTTGAAAACTCGTTTCAGACGTGCTTTTACAGTTAAAATGACAAATATGATGAAAATGTGTTAAAAGCTTGAAAACATGAAAATCCATGCTCGAATGCACTCATTTCACATGAAAGCAATGTTCGTTGTCCAACGTGTGCTTTAGGCGCAGAAAGGGCTTTACAGGGTGACTGAATGCACTTCTGCGCTTGGAAAGCTGCTTTCATGCACTCGGTGACAGAAAGTGTGTTGTCCCTCTCTGAACAAGTGCATGTCACAGTACTTTGTTTAAAACTCGTTTCAGATGTGCTTTTTCAGTTAAAATGTCCAATATGATGAAAATGTGCTAAAAGCTCGAAAACATGAAAATCCATGCTTAGAAAGTTGTTACATGTCACATATGCTGGAATGCACTCATTTCACTCAAAAATCAATGTTCCTTGTCAAACGTTTGCTTTATGCTCTGAAAAGGCGTTAGAAACAGGCTTAATGCGCCGCTGCGTGAGGAAAGCTGTTTTCATCTACTCGGTGACAGTGTGTTTTCCCACCCTGAACAAGTGCATCTCACAATCCTATGTTGAAAACTCGTTTCAGACGTGCTTTTACAGTTAAAATGACAAATATGATGAAAATGTGTTAAAAGCTTGAAAACATGAAAATCCATGCTCGAATGCACTCATTTCACATGAAAGCAATGTTCGTTGTCCAACGTGTGCTTTAGGCGCAGAAAGGGCTTTACAGAGTGACTGAATGCACTTCTGCGCTCCGAAAGCTGTTTTCATGCACTCGGTGACAGAAAGTGTGTTTTCCCTCTCTGAACAAGTGCTTTTCACAGGACTTTGTTTAAAACTCGTTTCAGATGTGCTTTTTCAGTTAAATACAGTACAGTTAAAATGTCCAATGTGATGAAAATGGTTAAAAGCTCGAAAACATGAAAATCCATGCTCGAATGCACTCATTTCACATGAAATCAATGTTCGTTGTCGAACGTGTTCCTTAGGCGCAGAAAGGGCTTTACAGGGTGACTGAATGCACTTCTGCGCTCCGAAAGCTGTTTTCATGCACTCGGTGACAGAAAGTGTGTTTTCCCTCTCTGAACAAGTGCTTTTCACAGGACTTTGTTTAAAACTCGTTTCAGATGTGCTTTTTCAGTTAAAATGTCCAATATGATGAAAATGTGCTAAAAGCTCGAAAACATGAAAATCCATGCTTAGAAAGTTGTTACATGTCACATATGCTGGAATGCACTCATTTCACTCAAAAATCAATGTTCCTTGTCAAACGTTTGCTTCATGCTCTGAAAAGGCGTTAGAAACAGGCTTAATGCGCCGCTGCGTGAGGAAAGCTGTTTTCATCTACTCGGTGACAGTGTGTTTTCCCACCCTGAACAAGTGCATCTCACAATCCTATGTTGAAAACTCGTTTCAGACGTGCTTTTACAGTTAAAATGACAAATATGATGAAAATGTGTTAAAAGCTTGAAAACATGAAAATCCATGCTCGAATGCACTCATTTCACATGAAAGCAATGTTCGTTGTCGAACGTGTTCCTTAGGCGCAGAAAGGGCTTTACAGGGTGACTGAATGCACTTCTGCGCTCCGAAAGCTGTTTTCATGCACTCGGTGACAGAAAGTGTGTTTTCCCTCTCTGAAAAAGTGCTTTTCACAGGACTTTGTTTAAAACTCGTTTCAGATGTGCTTTTTCAGTTAAAATGTCCAATATGATGAAAATGTGCTAAAAGCTCGAAAACATGAAAATCCATGCTTAGAAAGTTGTTACATGTCACATATGCTGGAATGCACTCATTTCACTCAAAAATCAATGTTCCTTGTCAAACGTTTGCTTCATGCTCTGAAAAGGCGTTAGAAACAGGCTTAATGCGCCGCTGCGTGAGGAAAGCTGTTTTCATCTACTCGGTGACAGTGTGTTTTCCCACCCTGAACAAGTGCATCTCACAATCCTATGTTGAAAACTCGTTTCAGACGTGCTTTTACAGTTAAAATGACAAATATGATGAAAATGTGTTAAAAGCTTGAAAACATGAAAATCCATGCTCGAATGCACTCATTTCACATGAAAGCAATGTTCGTTGTCCAACGTGTGCTTTAGGCGCAGAAAGGGCTTTACAGGGTGACTGAATGCACTTCTGCGCTTGGAAAGCTGCTTTCATGCACTCGGTGACAGAAAGTGTGTTGTCCCTCTCTGAACAAGTGCATGTCACAGTACTTTGTTTAAAACTCGTTTCAGATGTGCTTTTTCAGTTAAAATGTCCAATATGAAGAAAATGTGTTAAAAGCTCGAAAACATGAAAATCCGTGCTTAGAAAGTTGTTACATGTCACATATGCTCGAATGCACTCATTTCACATGAAATCAATGTTCGTTGTCAAACGTGTGCTTTAGGCGCAGAAAGGGCTTTACAGAGTGACTGAATGCACTTCTGCGCTCCGAAAGCTGTTTTCATGCACTCGGTGACAGAAAGTGTGTTTTCCCTCTCTGAACAAGTGCTTTTCACAGGACTTTGTTTAAAACTCGTTTCAGATGTGCTTTTTCAGTTAAAATGTCCAATATGATGAAAATGTGCTAAAGCTCGAAAACATGAAAATCCATGCTTAGAAAGTTGTTACATGTCACATATGCTGGAATGCACTCATTTCACTCAAAAATCAATGTTCCTTGTCAAACGTTTGCTTCATGCTCTGAAAAGGCGTTAGAAACAGGCTTAATGCGCCGCTGCGTGAGGAAAGCTGTTTTCATCTACTCGGTGACAGTGTGTTTTCCCACCCTGAACAAGTGCATCTCACAATCCTATGTTGAAAACTCGTTTCAGACGTGCTTTTACAGTTAAAATGACAAATATGATGAAAATGTGTTAAAAGCTTGAAAACATGAAAATCCATGCTTAGAAAGTTGTTACATGTCACATATGCTGGAATGCACTCATTTCACTCAAAAATCAATGTTCCTTGTCAAACGTTTGCTTCATGCTCTGAAAAGGCGTTAGAAACAGGCTTAATGCGCCGCTGCGTGAGGAAAGCTGTTTTCATCTACTCGGTGACAGTGTGTTTTCCCACCCTGAACAAGTGCATCTCACAATCCTATGTTGAAAACTCGTTTCAGACGTGCTTTTACAGTTAAAATGACAAATATGATGAAAATGTGTTAAAAGCTTGAAAACATGAAAATCCATGCTCGAATGCACTCATTTCACATGAAAGCAATGTTCGTTGTCCAACGTGTGCTTTAGGCGCAGAAAGGGCTTTACAGGGTGACTGAATGCACTTCTGCGCTTGGAAAGCTGCTTTCATGCATTCGGTGACAGAAAGTGTGTTGTCCCTCTCTGAACAAGTGCATGTCACAGTACTTTGTTTAAAACTCGTTTCAGATGTGCTTTTTCAGTTAAAATGTCCAATATGAAGAAAATGTGTTAAAAGCTCGAAAACATGAAAATCCGTGCTTAGAAAGTTGTTACATGTCACATATGCTCGAATGCACTCATTTCACATGAAATCAATGTTCGTTGTCAAACGTGTGCTTTAGGCGCAGAAAGGGCTTTACAGAGTGACTGAATGCACTTCTGCGCTCCGAAAGCTGTTTTCATGCACTCGGTGACAGAAAGTGTGTTTTCCCTCTCTGAACAAGTGCTTTTCACAGGACTTTGTTTAAAACTCGTTTCAGATGTGCTTTTTCAGTTAAAATGTCCAATATGATGAAAATGTGCTAAAGCTCGAAAACATGAAAATCCATGCTTAGAAAGTTGTTACATGTCACATATGCTGGAATGCACTCATTTCACTCAAAAATCAATGTTCCTTGTCAAACGTTTGCTTCATGCTCTGAAAAGGCGTTAGAAACAGGCTTAATGCGCCGCTGCGTGAGGAAAGCTGTTTTCATCTACTCGGTGACAGTGTGTTTTCCCACCCTGAACAAGTGCATCTCACAATCCTATGTTGAAAACTCGTTTCAGACGTGCTTTTACAGTTAAAATGACAAATATGATGAAAATGTGTTAAAAGCTTGAAAACATGAAAATCCATGCTCGAATGCACTCATTTCACATGAAAGCAATGTTCGTTGTCCAACGTGTGCTTTAGGCGCAGAAAGGGCTTTACAGGGTGACTGAATGCACTTCTGCGCTTGGAAAGCTGCTTTCATGCACTCGGTGACAGAAAGTGTGTTGTCCCTCTCTGAACAAGTGCATGTCACAGTACTTTGTTTAAAACTCGTTTCAGATGTGCTTTTTCAGTTAAAATGTCCAATATGATGAAAATGTGCTAAAAGCTCGAAAACATGAAAATCCATGCTTAGAAAGTTGTTACATGTCACATATGCTGGAATGCACTCATTTCACTCAAAAATCAATGTTCCTTGTCAAACGTTTGCTTCATGCTCTGAAAAGGCGTTAGAAACAGGCTTAATGCGCCGCTGCGTGAGGAAAGCTGTTTTCATCTACTCGGTGACAGTGTGTTTTCCCACCCTGAACAAGTGCATCTCACAATCCTATGTTGAAAACTCGTTTCAGACGTGCTTTTACAGTTAAAATGACAAATATGATGAAAATGTGTTAAAAGCTTGAAAACATGAAAATCCATGCTCGAATGCACTCATTTCACATGAAAGCAATGTTCGTTGTCCAACGTGTGCTTTAGGCGCAGAAAGGGCTTTACAGGGTGAGTGAATGCACTTCTGCGCTTGGAAAGCTGCTTTCATGCACTCGGTGACAGAAAGTGTGTTGTCCCTCTCTGAACAAGTGCATGTCACAGTACTTTGTTTAAAACTCGTTTCAGATGTGCTTTTTCAGTTAAAATGTCCAATATGAAGAAAATGTGTTAAAAGCTCGAAAACATGAAAATCCGTGCTTAGAAAGTTGTTACATGTCACATATGCTCGAATGCACTCATTTCACATGAAATCAATGTTCGTTGTCAAACGTGTGCTTTAGGCGCAGAAAGGGCTTTACAGAGTGACTGAATGCACTTCTGCGCTCCGAAAGCTGTTTTCATGCACTCGGTGACAGAAAGTGTGTTTTCCCTCTCTGAACAAGTGCTTTTCACAGGACTTTGTTTAAAACTCGTTTCAGATGTGCTTTTTCAGTTAAAATGTCCAATATGATGAAAATGTGCTAAAGCTCGAAAACATGAAAATCCATGCTTAGAAAGTTGTTACATGTCACATATGCTGGAATGCACTCATTTCACTCAAAAATCAATGTTCCTTGTCAAACGTTTGCTTCATGCTCTGAAAAGGCGTTAGAAACAGGCTTAATGCGCCGCTGCGTGAGGAAAGCTGTTTTCATCTACTCGGTGACAGTGTGTTTTCCCACCCTGAACAAGTGCATCTCACAATCCTATGTTGAAAACTCGTTTCAGACGTGCTTTTACAGTTAAAATGACAAATATGATGAAAATGTGTTAAAAGCTTGAAAACATGAAAATCCATGCTCGAATGCACTCATTTCACATGAAAGCAATGTTCGTTGTCCAACGTGTGCTTTAGGCGCAGAAAGGGCTTTACAGGGTGACTGAATGCACTTCTGCGCTTGGAAAGCTGCTTTCATGCACTCGGTGACAGAAAGTGTGTTGTCCCTCTCTGAACAAGTGCATGTCACAGTACTTTGTTTAAAACTCGTTTCAGATGTGCTTTTTCAGTTAAAATGTCCAATATGAAGAAAATGTGTTAAAAGCTCGAAAACATGAAAATCCGTGCTTAGAAAGTTGTTACATGTCACATATGCTCGAATGCACTCATTTCACATGAAATCAATGTTCGTTGTCAAACGTGTGCTTTAGGCGCAGAAAGGGCTTTACAGAGTGACTGAATGCACTTCTGCGCTCCGAAAGCTGTTTTCATGCACTCGGTGACAGAAAGTGTGTTTTCCCTCTCTGAACAAGTGCTTTTCACAGGACTTTGTTTAAAACTCGTTTCAGATGTGCTTTTTCAGTTAAAATGTCCAATATGATGAAAATGTGCTAAAGCTCGAAAACATGAAAATCCATGCTTAGAAAGTTGTTACATGTCACATATGCTGGAATGCACTCATTTCACTCAAAAATCAATGTTCCTTGTCAAACGTTTGCTTCATGCTCTGAAAAGGCGTTAGAAACAGGCTTAATGCGCCGCTGCGTGAGGAAAGCTGTTTTCATCTACTCGGTGACAGTGTGTTTTCCCACCCTGAACAAGTGCATCTCACAATCCTATGTTGAAAACTCGTTTCAGACGTGCTTTTACAGTTAAAATGACAAATATGATGAAAATGTGTTAAAAGCTTGAAAACATGAAAATCCATGCTCGAATGCACTCATTTCACATGAAAGCAATGTTCGTTGTCCAACGTGTGCTTTAGGCGCAGAAAGGGCTTTACAGGGTGACTGAATGCACTTCTGCGCTTGGAAAGCTGCTTTCATGCACTCGGTGACAGAAAGTGTGTTGTCCCTCTCTGAACAAGTGCATGTCACAGTACTTTGTTTAAAACTCGTTTCAGATGTGCTTTTTCAGTTAAAATGTCCAATATGATGAAAATGTGCTAAAAGCTCGAAAACATGAAAATCCATGCTTAGAAAGTTGTTACATGTCACATATGCTGGAATGCACTCATTTCACTCAAAAATCAATGTTCCTTGTCAAACGTTTGCTTTATGCTCTGAAAAGGCGTTAGAAACAGGCTTAATGCGCCGCTGCGTGAGGAAAGCTGTTTTCATCTACTCGGTGACAGTGTGTTTTCCCACCCTGAACAAGTGCATCTCACAATCCTATGTTGAAAACTCGTTTCAGACGTGCTTTTACAGTTAAAATGACAAATATGATGAAAATGTGTTAAAAGCTTGAAAACATGAAAATCCATGCTCGAATGCACTCATTTCACATGAAAGCAATGTTCGTTGTCCAACGTGTGCTTTAGGCGCAGAAAGGGCTTTACAGAGTGACTGAATGCACTTCTGCGCTCCGAAAGCTGTTTTCATGCACTCGGTGACAGAAAGTGTGTTTTCCCTCTCTGAACAAGTGCTTTTCACAGGACTTTGTTTAAAACTCGTTTCAGATGTGCTTTTTCAGTTAAATACAGTACAGTTAAAATGTCCAATGTGATGAAAATGGTTAAAAGCTCGAAAACATGAAAATCCATGCTCGAATGCACTCATTTCACATGAAATCAATGTTCGTTGTCGAACGTGTTCCTTAGGCGCAGAAAGGGCTTTACAGGGTGACTGAATGCACTTCTGCGCTCCGAAAGCTGTTTTCATGCACTCGGTGACAGAAAGTGTGTTTTCCCTCTCTGAACAAGTGCTTTTCACAGGACTTTGTTTAAAACTCGTTTCAGATGTGCTTTTTCAGTTAAAATGTCCAATATGATGAAAATGTGCTAAAAGCTCGAAAACATGAAAATCCATGCTTAGAAAGTTGTTACATGTCACATATGCTGGAATGCACTCATTTCACTCAAAAATCAATGTTCCTTGTCAAACGTTTGCTTCATGCTCTGAAAAGGCGTTAGAAACAGGCTTAATGCGCCGCTGCGTGAGGAAAGCTGTTTTCATCTACTCGGTGACAGTGTGTTTTCCCACCCTGAACAAGTGCATCTCACAATCCTATGTTGAAAACTCGTTTCAGACGTGCTTTTACAGTTAAAATGACAAATATGATGAAAATGTGTTAAAAGCTTGAAAACATGAAAATCCATGCTCGAATGCACTCATTTCACATGAAAGCAATGTTCGTTGTCGAACGTGTTCCTTAGGCGCAGAAAGGGCTTTACAGGGTGACTGAATGCACTTCTGCGCTCCGAAAGCTGTTTTCATGCACTCGGTGACAGAAAGTGTGTTTTCCCTCTCTGAAAAAGTGCTTTTCACAGGACTTTGTTTAAAACTCGTTTCAGATGTGCTTTTTCAGTTAAAATGTCCAATATGATGAAAATGTGCTAAAAGCTCGAAAACATGAAAATCCATGCTTAGAAAGTTGTTACATGTCACATATGCTGGAATGCACTCATTTCACTCAAAAATCAATGTTCCTTGTCAAACGTTTGCTTCATGCTCTGAAAAGGCGTTAGAAACAGGCTTAATGCGCCGCTGCGTGAGGAAAGCTGTTTTCATCTACTCGGTGACAGTGTGTTTTCCCACCCTGAACAAGTGCATCTCACAATCCTATGTTGAAAACTCGTTTCAGACGTGCTTTTACAGTTAAAATGACAAATATGATGAAAATGTGTTAAAAGCTTGAAAACATGAAAATCCATGCTCGAATGCACTCATTTCACATGAAAGCAATGTTCGTTGTCCAACGTGTGCTTTAGGCGCAGAAAGGGCTTTACAGGGTGACTGAATGCACTTCTGCGCTTGGAAAGCTGTTTTCATGCACTCGGTGACAGAAAGTGTGTTGTCCCTCTCTGAACAAGTGCATGTCACAGTACTTTGTTTAAAACTCGTTTCAGATGTGCTTTTTCAGTTAAAATGTCCAATATGAAGAAAATGTGTTAAAAGCTCGAAAACATGAAAATCCGTGCTTAGAAAGTTGTTACATGTCACATATGCTCGAATGCACTCATTTCACATGAAATCAATGTTCGTTGTCAAACGTGTGCTTTAGGCGCAGAAAGGGCTTTACAGAGTGACTGAATGCACTTCTGCGCTCCGAAAGCTGTTTTCATGCACTCGGTGACAGAAAGTGTGTTTTCCCTCTCTGAACAAGTGCTTTTCACAGGACTTTGTTTAAAACTCGTTTCAGATGTGCTTTTTCAGTTAAAATGTCCAATATGATGAAAATGTGCTAAAGCTCGAAAACATGAAAATCCATGCTTAGAAAGTTGTTACATGTCACATATGCTGGAATGCACTCATTTCACTCAAAAATCAATGTTCCTTGTCAAACGTTTGCTTCATGCTCTGAAAAGGCGTTAGAAACAGGCTTAATGCGCCGCTGCGTGAGGAAAGCTGTTTTCATCTACTCGGTGACAGTGTGTTTTCCCACCCTGAACAAGTGCATCTCACAATCCTATGTTGAAAACTCGTTTCAGACGTGCTTTTACAGTTAAAATGACAAATATGATGAAAATGTGTTAAAAGCTTGAAAACATGAAAATCCATGCTTAGAAAGTTGTTACATGTCACATATGCTGGAATGCACTCATTTCACTCAAAAATCAATGTTCCTTGTCAAACGTTTGCTTCATGCTCTGAAAAGGCGTTAGAAACAGGCTTAATGCGCCGCTGCGTGAGGAAAGCTGTTTTCATCTACTCGGTGACAGTGTGTTTTCCCACCCTGAACAAGTGCATCTCACAATCCTATGTTGAAAACTCGTTTCAGACGTGCTTTTACAGTTAAAATGACAAATATGATGAAAATGTGTTAAAAGCTTGAAAACATGAAAATCCATGCTCGAATGCACTCATTTCACATGAAAGCAATGTTCGTTGTCCAACGTGTGCTTTAGGCGCAGAAAGGGCTTTACAGGGTGACTGAATGCACTTCTGCGCTTGGAAAGCTGCTTTCATGCACTCGGTGACAGAAAGTGTGTTGTCCCTCTCTGAACAAGTGCATGTCACAGTACTTTGTTTAAAACTCGTTTCAGATGTGCTTTTTCAGTTAAAATGTCCAATATGAAGAAAATGTGTTAAAAGCTCGAAAACATGAAAATCCGTGCTTAGAAAGTTGTTACATGTCACATATGCTCGAATGCACTCATTTCACATGAAATCAATGTTCGTTGTCAAACGTGTGCTTTAGGCGCAGAAAGGGCTTTACAGAGTGACTGAATGCACTTCTGCGCTCCGAAAGCTGTTTTCATGCACTCGGTGACAGAAAGTGTGTTTTCCCTCTCTGAACAAGTGCTTTTCACAGGACTTTGTTTAAAACTCGTTTCAGATGTGCTTTTTCAGTTAAAATGTCCAATATGATGAAAATGTGCTAAAGCTCGAAAACATGAAAATCCATGCTTAGAAAGTTGTTACATGTCACATATGCTGGAATGCACTCATTTCACTCAAAAATCAATGTTCCTTGTCAAACGTTTGCTTCATGCTCTGAAAAGGCGTTAGAAACAGGCTTAATGCGCCGCTGCGTGAGGAAAGCTGTTTTCATCTACTCGGTGACAGTGTGTTTTCCCACCCTGAACAAGTGCATCTCACAATCCTATGTTGAAAACTCGTTTCAGACGTGCTTTTACAGTTAAAATGACAAATATGATGAAAATGTGTTAAAAGCTTGAAAACATGAAAATCCATGCTTAGAAAGTTGTTACATGTCACATATGCTGGAATGCACTCATTTCACTCAAAAATCAATGTTCCTTGTCAAACGTTTGCTTCATGCTCTGAAAAGGCGTTAGAAACAGGCTTAATGCGCCGCTGCGTGAGGAAAGCTGTTTTCATCTACTCGGTGACAGTGTGTTTTCCCACCCTGAACAAGTGCATCTCACAATCCTATGTTGAAAACTCGTTTCAGACGTGCTTTTACAGTTAAAATGACAAATATGATGAAAATGTGTTAAAAGCTTGAAAACATGAAAATCCATGCTCGAATGCACTCATTTCACATGAAAGCAATGTTCGTTGTCCAACGTGTGCTTTAGGCGCAGAAAGGGCTTTACAGGGTGACTGAATGCACTTCTGCGCTTGGAAAGCTGCTTTCATGCACTCGGTGACAGAAAGTGTGTTGTCCCTCTCTGAACAAGTGCATGTCACAGTACTTTGTTTAAAACTCGTTTCAGATGTGCTTTTTCAGTTAAAATGTCCAATATGATGAAAATGTGCTAAAAGCTCGAAAACATGAAAATCCATGCTTAGAAAGTTGTTACATGTCACATATGCTGGAATGCACTCATTTCACTCAAAAATCAATGTTCCTTGTCAAACGTTTGCTTTATGCTCTGAAAAGGCGTTAGAAACAGGCTTAATGCGCCGCTGCGTGAGGAAAGCTGTTTTCATCTACTCGGTGACAGTGTGTTTTCCCACCCTGAACAAGTGCATCTCACAATCCTATGTTGAAAACTCGTTTCAGACGTGCTTTTACAGTTAAAATGACAAATATGATGAAAATGTGTTAAAAGCTTGAAAACATGAAAATCCATGCTCGAATGCACTCATTTCACATGAAAGCAATGTTCGTTGTCCAACGTGTGCTTTAGGCGCAGAAAGGGCTTTACAGAGTGACTGAATGCACTTCTGCGCTCCGAAAGCTGTTTTCATGCACTCGGTGACAGAAAGTGTGTTTTCCCTCTCTGAACAAGTGCTTTTCACAGGACTTTGTTTAAAACTCGTTTCAGATGTGCTTTTTCAGTTAAATACAGTACAGTTAAAATGTCCAATGTGATGAAAATGGTTAAAAGCTCGAAAACATGAAAATCCATGCTCGAATGCACTCATTTCACATGAAATCAATGTTCGTTGTCGAACGTGTTCCTTAGGCGCAGAAAGGGCTTTACAGGGTGACTGAATGCACTTCTGCGCTCCGAAAGCTGTTTTCATGCACTCGGTGACAGAAAGTGTGTTTTCCCTCTCTGAACAAGTGCTTTTCACAGGACTTTGTTTAAAACTCGTTTCAGATGTGCTTTTTCAGTTAAAATGTCCAATATGATGAAAATGTGCTAAAAGCTCGAAAACATGAAAATCCATGCTTAGAAAGTTGTTACATGTCACATATGCTGGAATGCACTCATTTCACTCAAAAATCAATGTTCCTTGTCAAACGTTTGCTTCATGCTCTGAAAAGGCGTTAGAAACAGGCTTAATGCGCCGCTGCGTGAGGAAAGCTGTTTTCATCTACTCGGTGACAGTGTGTTTTCCCACCCTGAACAAGTGCATCTCACAATCCTATGTTGAAAACTCGTTTCAGACGTGCTTTTACAGTTAAAATGACAAATATGATGAAAATGTGTTAAAAGCTTGAAAACATGAAAATCCATGCTCGAATGCACTCATTTCACATGAAAGCAATGTTCGTTGTCGAACGTGTTCCTTAGGCGCAGAAAGGGCTTTACAGGGTGACTGAATGCACTTCTGCGCTCCGAAAGCTGTTTTCATGCACTCGGTGACAGAAAGTGTGTTTTCCCTCTCTGAAAAAGTGCTTTTCACAGGACTTTGTTTAAAACTCGTTTCAGATGTGCTTTTTCAGTTAAAATGTCCAATATGATGAAAATGTGCTAAAAGCTCGAAAACATGAAAATCCATGCTTAGAAAGTTGTTACATGTCACATATGCTGGAATGCACTCATTTCACTCAAAAATCAATGTTCCTTGTCAAACGTTTGCTTCATGCTCTGAAAAGGCGTTAGAAACAGGCTTAATGCGCCGCTGCGTGAGGAAAGCTGTTTTCATCTACTCGGTGACAGTGTGTTTTCCCACCCTGAACAAGTGCATCTCACAATCCTATGTTGAAAACTCGTTTCAGACGTGCTTTTACAGTTAAAATGACAAATATGATGAAAATGTGTTAAAAGCTCGAAAACATGAAAATCCATGCTCGAATGCACTCATTTCACATGAAAGCAATGTTCGTTGTCCAAGGTGTGCTTTAGGCGCAGAAAGGGCTTTACAGGGTGACTGAATGCACTTCTGCGCTTGGAAAGCTGCTTTCATGCACTCGGTGACAGAAAGTGTGTTGTCCCTCTCTGAACAAGTGCATGTCACAGTACTTTGTTTAAAACTCGTTTCAGATGTGCTTTTTCAGTTAAAATGTCCAATATGAAGAAAATGTGTTAAAAGCTCGAAAACATGAAAATCCGTGCTTAGAAAGTTGTTACATGTCACATATGCTCGAATGCACTCATTTCACATGAAATCAATGTTCGTTGTCAAACGTGTGCTTTAGGCGCAGAAAGGGCTTTACAGAGTGACTGAATGCACTTCTGCGCTCCGAAAGCTGTTTTCATGCACTCGGTGACAGAAAGTGTGTTTTCCCTCTCTGAACAAGTGCTTTTCACAGGACTTTGTTTAAAACTCGTTTCAGATGTGCTTTTTCAGTTAAAATGTCCAATATGATGAAAATGTGCTAAAGCTCGAAAACATGAAAATCCATGCTTAGAAAGTTGTTACATGTCACATATGCTGGAATGCACTCATTTCACTCAAAAATCAATGTTCCTTGTCAAACGTTTGCTTCATGCTCTGAAAAGGCGTTAGAAACAGGCTTAATGCGCCGCTGCGTGAGGAAAGCTGTTTTCATCTACTCGGTGACAGTGTGTTTTCCCACCCTGAACAAGTGCATCTCACAATCCTATGTTGAAAACTCGTTTCAGACGTGCTTTTACAGTTAAAATGACAAATATGATGAAAATGTGTTAAAAGCTTGAAAACATGAAAATCCATGCTCGAATGCACTCATTTCACATGAAAGCAATGTTCGTTGTCCAACGTGTGCTTTAGGCGCAGAAAGGGCTTTACAGGGTGACTGAATGCACTTCTGCGCTTGGAAAGCTGCTTTCATGCACTCGGTGACAGAAAGTGTGTTGTCCCTCTCTGAACAAGTGCATGTCACAGTACTTTGTTTAAAACTCGTTTCAGATGTGCTTTTTCAGTTAAAATGTCCAATATGAAGAAAATGTGTTAAAAGCTCGAAAACATGAAAATCCGTGCTTAGAAAGTTGTTACATGTCACATATGCTCGAATGCACTCATTTCACATGAAATCAATGTTCGTTGTCAAACGTGTGCTTTAGGCGCAGAAAGGGCTTTACAGAGTGACTGAATGCACTTCTGCGCTCCGAAAGCTGTTTTCATGCACTCGGTGACAGAAAGTGTGTTTTCCCTCTCTGAACAAGTGCTTTTCACAGGACTTTGTTTAAAACTCGTTTCAGATGTGCTTTTTCAGTTAAAATGTCCAATATGATGAAAATGTGCTAAAGCTCGAAAACATGAAAATCCATGCTTAGAAAGTTGTTACATGTCACATATGCTGGAATGCACTCATTTCACTCAAAAATCAATGTTCCTTGTCAAACGTTTGCTTCATGCTCTGAAAAGGCGTTAGAAACAGGCTTAATGCGCCGCTGCGTGAGGAAAGCTGTTTTCATCTACTCGGTGACAGTGTGTTTTCCCACCCTGAACAAGTGCATCTCACAATCCTATGTTGAAAACTCGTTTCAGACGTGCTTTTACAGTTAAAATGACAAATATGATGAAAATGTGTTAAAAGCTTGAAAACATGAAAATCCATGCTCGAATGCACTCATTTCACATGAAAGCAATGTTCGTTGTCCAACGTGTGCTTTAGGCGCAGAAAGGGCTTTACAGGGTGACTGAATGCACTTCTGCGCTTGGAAAGCTGCTTTCATGCACTCGGTGACAGAAAGTGTGTTGTCCCTCTCTGAACAAGTGCATGTCACAGTACTTTGTTTAAAACTCGTTTCAGATGTGCTTTTTCAGTTAAAATGTCCAATATGAAGAAAATGTGTTAAAAGCTCGAAAACATGAAAATCCGTGCTTAGAAAGTTGTTACATGTCACATATGCTCGAATGCACTCATTTCACATGAAATCAATGTTCGTTGTCAAACGTGTGCTTTAGGCGCAGAAAGGGCTTTACAGAGTGACTGAATGCACTTCTGCGCTCCGAAAGCTGTTTTCATGCACTCGGTGACAGAAAGTGTGTTTTCCCTCTCTGAACAAGTGCTTTTCACAGGACTTTGTTTAAAACTCGTTTCAGATGTGCTTTTTCAGTTAAAATGTCCAATATGATGAAAATGTGCTAAAGCTCGAAAACATGAAAATCCATGCTTAGAAAGTTGTTACATGTCACATATGCTGGAATGCACTCATTTCACTCAAAAATCAATGTTCCTTGTCAAACGTTTGCTTCATGCTCTGAAAAGGCGTTAGAAACAGGCTTAATGCGCCGCTGCGTGAGGAAAGCTGTTTTCATCTACTCGGTGACAGTGTGTTTTCCCACCCTGAACAAGTGCATCTCACAATCCTATGTTGAAAACTCGTTTCAGACGTGCTTTTACAGTTAAAATGACAAATATGATGAAAATGTGTTAAAAGCTTGAAAACATGAAAATCCATGCTCGAATGCACTCATTTCACATGAAAGCAATGTTCGTTGTCCAACGTGTGCTTTAGGCGCAGAAAGGGCTTTACAGGGTGACTGAATGCACTTCTGCGCTCCGAAAGCTGTTTTCATGCACTCGGTGACAGAAAGTGTGTTTTCCCTCTCTGAACAAGTGCTTTTCACAGGACTTTGTTTAAAACTCGTTTCAGATGTGCTTTTTCAGTTAAAATGTCCAATATGATGAAAATGTGCTAAAAGCTCGAAAACATGAAAATCCATGCTTAGAAAGTTGTTACATGTCACATATGCTGGAATGCACTCATTTCACTCAAAAATCAATGTTCCTTGTCAAACGTTTGCTTCATGCTCTGAAAAGGCGTTAGAAACAGGCTTAATGCGCCGCTGCGTGAGGAAAGCTGTTTTCATCTACTCGGTGACAGTGTGTTTTCCCACCCTGAACAAGTGCATCTCACAATCCTATGTTGAAAACTCGTTTCAGACGTGCTTTTACAGTTAAAATGACAAATATGATGAAAATGTGTTAAAAGCTTGAAAACATGAAAATCCATGCTCGAATGCACTCATTTCACATGAAAGCAATGTTCGTTGTCCAACGTGTGCTTTAGGCGCAGAAAGGGCTTTACAGGGTGACTGAATGCACTTCTGCGCTTGGAAAGCTGCTTTCATGCACTCGGTGACAGAAAGTGTGTTGTCCCTCTCTGAACAAGTGCATGTCACAGTACTTTGTTTAAAACTCGTTTCAGATGTGCTTTTTCAGTTAAAATGTCCAATATGAAGAAAATGTGTTAAAAGCTCGAAAACATGAAAATCCGTGCTTAGAAAGTTGTTACATGTCACATATGCTCGAATGCACTCATTTCACATGAAATCAATGTTCGTTGTCAAACGTGTGCTTTAGGCGCAGAAAGGGCTTTACAGAGTGACTGAATGCACTTCTGCGCTCCGAAAGCTGTTTTCATGCACTCGGTGACAGAAAGTGTGTTTTCCCTCTCTGAACAAGTGCTTTTCACAGGACTTTGTTTAAAACTCGTTTCAGATGTGCTTTTTCAGTTAAAATGTCCAATATGATGAAAATGTGCTAAAGCTCGAAAACATGAAAATCCATGCTTAGAAAGTTGTTACATGTCACATATGCTGGAATGCACTCATTTCACTCAAAAATCAATGTTCCTTGTCAAACGTTTGCTTCATGCTCTGAAAAGGCGTTAGAAACAGGCTTAATGCGCCGCTGCGTGAGGAAAGCTGTTTTCATCTACTCGGTGACAGTGTGTTTTCCCACCCTGAACAAGTGCATCTCACAATCCTATGTTGAAAACTCGTTTCAGACGTGCTTTTACAGTTAAAATGACAAATATGATGAAAATGTGTTAAAAGCTTGAAAACATGAAAATCCATGCTCGAATGCACTCATTTCACATGAAAGCAATGTTCGTTGTCCAACGTGTGCTTTAGGCGCAGAAAGGGCTTTACAGGGTGACTGAATGCACTTCTGTGCTCCGAAAGCTGTTTTCATGCACTCGGTGACAGAAAGTGTGTTTTCCCTCTCTGAACAAGTGCTTTTCACAGGACTTTGTTTAAAACTCGTTTCAGATGTGCTTTTTCAGTTAAAATGTCCAATATGATGAAAATGTGCTAAAAGCTCGAAAACATGAAAATCCATGCTTAGAAAGTTGTTACATGTCACATATGCTGGAATGCACTCATTTCACTCAAAAATCAATGTTCCTTGTCAAACGTTTGCTTCATGCTCTGAAAAGGCGTTAGAAACAGGCTTAATGCGCCGCTGCGTGAGGAAAGCTGTTTTCATCTACTCGGTGACAGTGTGTTTTCCCACCCTGAACAAGTGCATCTCACAATCCTATGTTGAAAACTCGTTTCAGACGTGCTTTTACAGTTAAAATGACAAATATGATGAAAATGTGTTAAAAGCTTGAAAACATGAAAATCCATGCTCGAATGCACTCATTTCACATGAAAGCAATGTTCGTTGTCCAACGTGTGCTTTAGGCGCAGAAAGGGCTTTACAGGGTGACTGAATGCACTTCTGCGCTTGGAAAGCTGCTTTCATGCACTCGGTGACAGAAAGTGTGTTGTCCCTCTCTGAACAAGTGCATGTCACAGTACTTTGTTTAAAACTCGTTTCAGATGTGCTTTTTCAGTTAAAATGTCCAATATGAAGAAAATGTGTTAAAAGCTCGAAAACATGAAAATCCGTGCTTAGAAAGTTGTTACATGTCACATATGCTCGAATGCACTCATTTCACATGAAATCAATGTTCGTTGTCAAACGTGTGCTTTAGGCGCAGAAAGGGCTTTACAGAGTGACTGAATGCACTTCTGCGCTCCGAAAGCTGTTTTCATGCACTCGGTGACAGAAAGTGTGTTTTCCCTCTCTGAACAAGTGCTTTTCACAGGACTTTGTTTAAAACTCGTTTCAGATGTGCTTTTTCAGTTAAAATGTCCAATATGATGAAAATGTGCTAAAGCTCGAAAACATGAAAATCCATGCTTAGAAAGTTGTTACATGTCACATATGCTGGAATGCACTCATTTCACTCAAAAATCAATGTTCCTTGTCAAACGTTTGCTTCATGCTCTGAAAAGGCGTTAGAAACAGGCTTAATGCGCCGCTGCGTGAGGAAAGCTGTTTTCATCTACTCGGTGACAGTGTGTTTTCCCACCCTGAACAAGTGCATCTCACAATCCTATGTTGAAAACTCGTTTCAGACGTGCTTTTACAGTTAAAATGACAAATATGATGAAAATGTGTTAAAAGCTTGAAAACATGAAAATCCATGCTTAGAAAGTTGTTACATGTCACATATGCTGGAATGCACTCATTTCACTCAAAAATCAATGTTCCTTGTAAAACGTTTGCTTCATGCTCTGAAAAGGCGTTAGAAACAGGCTTAATGCGCCGCTGCGTGAGGAAAGCTGTTTTCATCTACTCGGTGACAGTGTGTTTTCCCACCCTGAACAAGTGCATCTCACAATCCTATGTTGAAAACTCGTTTCAGACGTGCTTTTACAGTTAAAATGACAAATATGATGAAAGTGTGTTAAAAGCTTGAAAACATGAAAATCCATGCTCGAATGCACTCATTTCACATGAAAGCAATGTTCGTTGTCCAACGTGTGCTTTAGGCGCAGAAAGGGCTTTACAGGGTGACTGAATGCACTTCTGCGCTTGGAAAGCTGCTTTCATGCACTCGGTGACAGAAAGTGTGTTGTCCCTCTCTGAACAAGTGCATGTCACAGTACTTTGTTTAAAACTCGTTTCAGATGTGCTTTTTCAGTTAAAATGTCCAATATGAAGAAAATGTGTTAAAAGCTCGAAAACATGAAAATCCGTGCTTAGAAAGTTGTTACATGTCACATATGCTCGAATGCACTCATTTCACATGAAATCAATGTTCGTTGTCAAACGTGTGCTTTAGGCGCAGAAAGGGCTTTACAGAGTGACTGAATGCACTTCTGCGCTCCGAAAGCTGTTTTCATGCACTCGGTGACAGAAAGTGTGTTTTCCCTCTCTGAACAAGTGCTTTTCACAGGACTTTGTTTAAAACTCGTTTCAGATGTGCTTTTTCAGTTAAAATGTCCAATATGATGAAAATGTGCTAAAGCTCGAAAACATGAAAATCCATGCTTAGAAAGTTGTTACATGTCACATATGCTGGAATGCACTCATTTCACTCAAAAATCAATGTTCCTTGTCAAACGTTTGCTTCATGCTCTGAAAAGGCGTTAGAAACAGGCTTAATGCGCCGCTGCGTGAGGAAAGCTGTTTTCATCTACTCGGTGACAGTGTGTTTTCCCACCCTGAACAAGTGCATCTCACAATCCTATGTTGAAAACTCGTTTCAGACGTGCTTTTACAGTTAAAATGACAAATATGATGAAAATGTGTTAAAAGCTTGAAAACATGAAAATCCATGCTCGAATGCACTCATTTCACATGAAAGCAATGTTCGTTGTCCAACGTGTGCTTTAGGCGCAGAAAGGGCTTTACAGGGTGACTGAATGCACTTCTGCGCTTGGAAAGCTGCTTTCATGCACTCGGTGACAGAAAGTGTGTTGTCCCTCTCTGAACAAGTGCATGTCACAGTACTTTGTTTAAAACTCGTTTCAGATGTGCTTTTTCAGTTAAAATGTCCAATATGAAGAAAATGTGTTAAAAGCTCGAAAACATGAAAATCCGTGCTTAGAAAGTTGTTACATGTCACATATGCTCGAATGCACTCATTTCACATGAAATCAATGTTCGTTGTCAAACGTGTGCTTTAGGCGCAGAAAGGGCTTTACAGAGTGACTGAATGCACTTCTGCGCTCCGAAAGCTGTTTTCATGCACTCGGTGACAGAAAGTGTGTTTTCCCTCTCTGAACAAGTGCTTTTCACAGGACTTTGTTTAAAACTCGTTTCAGATGTGCTTTTTCAGTTAAAATGTCCAATATGATGAAAATGTGCTAAAGCTCGAAAACATGAAAATCCATGCTTAGAAAGTTGTTACATGTCACATATGCTGGAATGCACTCATTTCACTCAAAAATCAATGTTCCTTGTCAAACGTTTGCTTCATGCTCTGAAAAGGCGTTAGAAACAGGCTTAATGCGCCGCTGCGTGAGGAAAGCTGTTTTCATCTACTCGGTGACAGTGTGTTTTCCCACCCTGAACAAGTGCATCTCACAATCCTATGTTGAAAACTCGTTTCAGACGTGCTTTTACAGTTAAAATGACAAATATGATGAAAATGTGTTAAAAGCTTGAAAACATGAAAATCCATGCTTAGAAAGTTGTTACATGTCACATATGCTGGAATGCACTCATTTCACTCAAAAATCAATGTTCCTTGTAAAACGTTTGCTTCATGCTCTGAAAAGGCGTTAGAAACAGGCTTAATGCGCCGCTGCGTGAGGAAAGCTGTTTTCATCTACTCGGTGACAGTGTGTTTTCCCACCCTGAACAAGTGCATCTCACAATCCTATGTTGAAAACTCGTTTCAGACGTGCTTTTACAGTTAAAATGACAAATATGATGAAAGTGTGTTAAAAGCTTGAAAACATGAAAATCCATGCTCGAATGCACTCATTTCACATGAAAGCAATGTTCGTTGTCCAACGTGTGCTTTAGGCGCAGAAAGGGCTTTACAGGGTGACTGAATGCACTTCTGCGCTTGGAAAGCTGCTTTCATGCACTCGGTGACAGAAAGTGTGTTGTCCCTCTCTGAACAAGTGCATGTCACAGTACTTTGTTTAAAACTCGTTTCAGATGTGCTTTTTCAGTTAAAATGTCCAATATGAAGAAAATGTGTTAAAAGCTCGAAAACATGAAAATCCGTGCTTAGAAAGTTGTTACATGTCACATATGCTCGAATGCACTCATTTCACATGAAATCAATGTTCGTTGTCAAACGTGTGCTTTAGGCGCAGAAAGGGCTTTACAGAGTGACTGAATGCACTTCTGCGCTCCGAAAGCTGTTTTCATGCACTCGGTGACAGAAAGTGTGTTTTCCCTCTCTGAACAAGTGCTTTTCACAGGACTTTGTTTAAAACTCGTTTCAGATGTGCTTTTTCAGTTAAAATGTCCAATATGATGAAAATGTGCTAAAGCTCGAAAACATGAAAATCCATGCTTAGAAAGTTGTTACATGTCACATATGCTGGAATGCACTCATTTCACTCAAAAATCAATGTTCCTTGTCAAACGTTTGCTTCATGCTCTGAAAAGGCGTTAGAAACAGGCTTAATGCGCCGCTGCGTGAGGAAAGCTGTTTTCATCTACTCGGTGACAGTGTGTTTTCCCACCCTGAACAAGTGCATCTCACAATCCTATGTTGAAAACTCGTTTCAGACGTGCTTTTACAGTTAAAATGACAAATATGATGAAAATGTGTTAAAAGCTTGAAAACATGAAAATCCATGCTTAGAAAGTTGTTACATGTCACATATGCTGGAATGCACTCATTTCACTCAAAAATCAATGTTCCTTGTCAAACGTTTGCTTCATGCTCTGAAAAGGCGTTAGAAACAGGCTTAATGCGCCGCTGCGTGAGGAAAGCTGTTTTCATCTACTCGGTGACAGTGTGTTTTCCCACCCTGAACAAGTGCATCTCACAATCCTATGTTGAAAACTCGTTTCAGACGTGCTTTTACAGTTAAAATGACAAATATGATGAAAATGTGTTAAAAGCTTGAAAACATGAAAATCCATGCTCGAATGCACTCATTTCACATGAAAGCAATGTTCGTTGTCCAACGTGTGCTTTAGGCGCAGAAAGGGCTTTACAGGGTGACTGAATGCACTTCTGCGCTTGGAAAGCTGCTTTCATGCACTCGGTGACAGAAAGTGTGTTGTCCCTCTCTGAACAAGTGCATGTCACAGTACTTTGTTTAAAACTCGTTTCAGATGTGCTTTTTCAGTTAAAATGTCCAATATGAAGAAAATGTGTTAAAAGCTCGAAAACATGAAAATCCGTGCTTAGAAAGTTGTTACATGTCACATATGCTCGAATGCACTCATTTCACATGAAATCAATGTTCGTTGTCAAACGTGTGCTTTAGGCGCAGAAAGGGCTTTACAGAGTGACTGAATGCACTTCTGCGCTCCGAAAGCTGTTTTCATGCACTCGGTGACAGAAAGTGTGTTTTCCCTCTCTGAACAAGTGCTTTTCACAGGACTTTGTTTAAAACTCGTTTCAGATGTGCTTTTTCAGTTAAATACAGTACAGTTAAAATGTCCAATATGATGAAAATGTGCTAAAGCTCGAAAACATGAAAATCCATGCTTAGAAAGTTGTTACATGTCACATATGCTGGAATGCACTCATTTCACTCAAAAATCAATGTTCCTTGTCAAACGTTTGCTTCATGCTCTGAAAAGGCGTTAGAAACAGGCTTAATGCGCCGCTGCGTGAGGAAAGCTGTTTTCATCTACTCGGTGACAGTGTGTTTTCCCACCCTGAACAAGTGCATCTCACAATCCTATGTTGAAAACTCGTTTCAGACGTGCTTTTACAGTTAAAATGACAAATATGATGAAAATGTGTTAAAAGCTCGAAAACATGAAAATCCATGCTCGAATGCACTCATTTCACATGAAATCAATGTTCGTTGTCGAACGTGTTCCTTAGGCGCAGAAAGGGCTTTACAGGGTGACTGAATGCACTTCTGCGCTCCGAAAGCTGTTTTCATGCACTCGGTGACAGAAAGTGTGTTTTCCCTCTCTGAACAAGTGCTTTTCACAGGACTTTGTTTAAAACTCGTTTCAGATGTGCTTTTTCAGTTAAAATGTCCAATATGATGAAAATGTGCTAAAAGCTCGAAAACATGAAAATCCATGCTTAGAAAGTTGTTACATGTCACATATGCTGGAATGCACTCATTTCACTCAAAAATCAATGTTCCTTGTCAAACGTTTGCTTCATGCTCTGAAAAGGCGTTAGAAACAGGCTTAATGCGCCGCTGCGTGAGGAAAGCTGTTTTCATCTACTCGGTGACAGTGTGTTTTCCCACCCTGAACAAGTGCATCTCACAATCCTATGTTGAAAACTCGTTTCAGACGTGCTTTTACAGTTAAAATGACAAATATGATGAAAATGTGTTAAAAGCTTGAAAACATGAAAATCCATGCTCGAATGCACTCATTTCACATGAAAGCAATGTTCGTTGTCGAACGTGTTCCTTAGGCGCAGAAAGGGCTTTACAGGGTGACTGAATGCACTTCTGCGCTCCGAAAGCTGTTTTCATGCACTCGGTGACAGAAAGTGTGTTTTCCCTCTCTGAAAAAGTGCTTTTCACAGGACTTTGTTTAAAACTCGTTTCAGATGTGCTTTTTCAGTTAAAATGTCCAATATGATGAAAATGTGCTAAAAGCTCGAAAACATGAAAATCCATGCTTAGAAAGTTGTTACATGTCACATATGCTGGAATGCACTCATTTCACTCAAAAATCAATGTTCCTTGTCAAACGTTTGCTTCATGCTCTGAAAAGGCGTTAGAAACAGGCTTAATGCGCCGCTGCGTGAGGAAAGCTGTTTTCATCTACTCGGTGACAGTGTGTTTTCCCACCCTGAACAAGTGCATCTCACAATCCTATGTTGAAAACTCGTTTCAGACGTGCTTTTACAGTTAAAATGACAAATATGATGAAAATGTGTTAAAAGCTTGAAAACATGAAAATCCATGCTCGAATGCACTCATTTCACATGAAAGCAATGTTCGTTGTCCAACGTGTGCTTTAGGCGCAGAAAGGGCTTTACAGGGTGACTGAATGCACTTCTGCGCTTGGAAAGCTGCTTTCATGCACTCGGTGACAGAAAGTGTGTTGTCCCTCTCTGAACAAGTGCATGTCACAGTACTTTGTTTAAAACTCGTTTCAGATGTGCTTTTTCAGTTAAAATGTCCAATATGAAGAAAATGTGTTAAAAGCTCGAAAACATGAAAATCCGTGCTTAGAAAGTTGTTACATGTCACATATGCTCGAATGCACTCATTTCACATGAAATCAATGTTCGTTGTCAAACGTGTGCTTTAGGCGCAGAAAGGGCTTTACAGAGTGACTGAATGCACTTCTGCGCTCCGAAAGCTGTTTTCATGCACTCGGTGACAGAAAGTGTGTTTTCCCTCTCTGAACAAGTGCTTTTCACAGGACTTTGTTTAAAACTCGTTTCAGATGTGCTTTTTCAGTTAAAATGTCCAATATGATGAAAATGTGCTAAAGCTCGAAAACATGAAAATCCATGCTTAGAAAGTTGTTACATGTCACATATGCTGGAATGCACTCATTTCACTCAAAAATCAATGTTCCTTGTCAAACGTTTGCTTCATGCTCTGAAAAGGCGTTAGAAACAGGCTTAATGCGCCGCTGCGTGAGGAAAGCTGTTTTCATCTACTCGGTGACAGTGTGTTTTCCCACCCTGAACGAGTGCATCTCACAATCCTATGTTGAAAACTCGTTTCAGACGTGCTTTTACAGTTAAAATGACAAATATGATGAAAATGTGTTAAAAGCTTGAAAACATGAAAATCCATGCTTAGAAAGTTGTTACATGTCACATATGCTGGAATGCACTCATTTCACTCAAAAATCAATGTTCCTTGTCAAACGTTTGCTTCATGCTCTGAAAAGGCGTTAGAAACAGGCTTAATGCGCCGCTGCGTGAGGAAAGCTGTTTTCATCTACTCGGTGACAGTGTGTTTTCCCACCCTGAACAAGTGCATCTCACAATCCTATGTTGAAAACTCGTTTCAGACGTGCTTTTACAGTTAAAATGACAAATATGATGAAAATGTGTTAAAAGCTTGAAAACATGAAAATCCATGCTCGAATGCACTCATTTCACATGAAAGCAATGTTCGTTGTCCAACGTGTGCTTTAGGCGCAGAAAGGGCTTTACAGGGTGACTGAATGCACTTCTGCGCTTGGAAAGCTGCTTTCATGCACTCGGTGACAGAAAGTGTGTTGTCCCTCTCTGAACAAGTGCATGTCACAGTACTTTGTTTAAAACTCGTTTCAGATGTGCTTTTTCAGTTAAAATGTCCAATATGAAGAAAATGTGTTAAAAGCTCGAAAACATGAAAATCCGTGCTTAGAAAGTTGTTACATGTCACATATGCTCGAATGCACTCATTTCACATGAAATCAATGTTCGTTGTCAAACGTGTGCTTTAGGCGCAGAAAGGGCTTTACAGAGTGACTGAATGCACTTCTGCGCTCCGAAAGCTGTTTTCATGCACTCGGTGACAGAAAGTGTGTTTTCCCTCTCTGAACAAGTGCTTTTCACAGGACTTTGTTTAAAACTCGTTTCAGATGTGCTTTTTCAGTTAAAATGTCCAATATGATGAAAATGTGCTAAAGCTCGAAAACATGAAAATCCATGCTTAGAAAGTTGTTACATGTCACATATGCTGGAATGCACTCATTTCACTCAAAAATCAATGTTCCTTGTCAAACGTTTGCTTCATGCTCTGAAAAGGCGTTAGAAACAGGCTTAATGCGCCGCTGCGTGAGGAAAGCTGTTTTCATCTACTCGGTGACAGTGTGTTTTCCCACCCTGAACAAGTGCATCTCACAATCCTATGTTGAAAACTCGTTTCAGACGTGCTTTTACAGTTAAAATGACAAATATGATGAAAATGTGTTAAAAGCTTGAAAACATGAAAATCCATGCTCGAATGCACTCATTTCACATGAAAGCAATGTTCGTTGTCCAACGTGTGCTTTAGGCGCAGAAAGGGCTTTACAGGGTGACTGAATGCACTTCTGCGCTTGGAAAGCTGCTTTCATGCACTCGGTGACAGAAAGTGTGTTGTCCCTCTCTGAACAAGTGCTATTCACAGTACTTTGTTTAAAACTCGTTTCAGATGTGCTTTTTCAGTTAAAATGTCCAATATGATGAAAATGTGCTAAAAGCTCGAAAACATGAAAATCCATGCTTAGAAAGTTGTTACATGTCACATATGCTGGAATGCACTCATTTCACTCAAAAATCAATGTTCCTTGTCAAACGTTTGCTTCATGCTCTGAAAAGGCGTTAGAAACAGGCTTAATGCGCCGCTGCGTGAGGAAAGCTGTTTTCATCTACTCGGTGACAGTGTGTTTTCCCACCCTGAACAAGTGCATCTCACAATCCTATGTTGAAAACTCGTTTCAGACGTGCTTTTACAGTTAAAATGACAAATATGATGAAAATGTGTTAAAAGCTCGAAAACATGAAAATCCATGCTCGAATGCACTCATTTCACATGAAATCAATGTTCGTTGTCGAACGTGTTCCTTAGGCGCAGAAAGGGCTTTACAGGGTGACTGAATGCACTTCTGCGCTCCGAAAGCTGTTTTCATGCACTCGGTGACAGAAAGTGTGTTTTCCCTCTCTGAACAAGTGCTTTTCACAGGACTTTGTTTAAAACTCGTTTCAGATGTGCTTTTTCAGTTAAAATGTCCAATATGATGAAAATGTGCTAAAAGCTCGAAAACATGAAAATCCATGCTTAGAAAGTTGTTACATGTCACATATGCTGGAATGCACTCATTTCACTCAAAAATCAATGTTCCTTGTCAAACGTTTGCTTCATGCTCTGAAAAGGCGTTAGAAACAGGCTTAATGCGCCGCTGCGTGAGGAAAGCTGTTTTCATCTACTCGGTGACAGTGTGTTTTCCCACCCTGAACAAGTGCATCTCACAATCCTATGTTGAAAACTCGTTTCAGACGTGCTTTTACAGTTAAAATGACAAATATGATGAAAATGTGTTAAAAGCTTGAAAACATGAAAATCCATGCTCGAATGCACTCATTTCACATGAAAGCAATGTTCGTTGTCGAACGTGTTCCTTAGGCGCAGAAAGGGCTTTACAGGGTGACTGAATGCACTTCTGCGCTTGGAAAGCTGTTTTCATGCACTCGGTGACAGAAAGTGTGTTTTCCCTCTCTGAAAAAGTGCTTTTCACAGGACTTTGTTTAAAACTCGTTTCAGATGTGCTTTTTCAGTTAAAATGTCCAATATGATGAAAATGTGCTAAAAGCTCGAAAACATGAAAATCCATGCTTAGAAAGTTGTTACATGTCACATATGCTGGAATGCACTCATTTCACTCAAAAATCAATGTTCCTTGTCAAACGTTTGCTTCATGCTCTGAAAAGGCGTTAGAAACAGGCTTAATGCGCCGCTGCGTGAGGAAAGCTGTTTTCATCTACTCGGTGACAGTGTGTTTTCCCACCCTGAACAAGTGCATCTCACAATCCTATGTTGAAAACTCGTTTCAGACGTGCTTTTACAGTTAAAATGACAAATATGATGAAAATGTGTTAAAAGCTTGAAAACATGAAAATCCATGCTCGAATGCACTCATTTCACATGAAAGCAATGTTCGTTGTCCAACGTGTGCTTTAGGCGCAGAAAGGGCTTTACAGGGTGACTGAATGCACTTCTGCGCTTGGAAAGCTGCTTTCATGCACTCGGTGACAGAAAGTGTGTTGTCCCTCTCTGAACAAGTGCATGTCACAGTACTTTGTTTAAAACTCGTTTCAGATGTGCTTTTTCAGTTAAAATGTCCAATATGAAGAAAATGTGTTAAAAGCTCGAAAACATGAAAATCCGTGCTTAGAAAGTTGTTACATGTCACATATGCTCGAATGCACTCATTTCACATGAAATCAATGTTCGTTGTCAAACGTGTGCTTTAGGCGCAGAAAGGGCTTTACAGAGTGACTGAATGCACTTCTGCGCTCCGAAAGCTGTTTTCATGCACTCGGTGACAGAAAGTGTGTTTTCCCTCTCTGAACAAGTGCTTTTCACAGGACTTTGTTTAAAACTCGTTTCAGATGTGCTTTTTCAGTTAAAATGTCCAATATGATGAAAATGTGCTAAAGCTCGAAAACATGAAAATCCATGCTTAGAAAGTTGTTACATGTCACATATGCTGGAATGCACTCATTTCACTCAAAAATCAATGTTCCTTGTCAAACGTTTGCTTCATGCTCTGAAAAGGCGTTAGAAACAGGCTTAATGCGCCGCTGCGTGAGGAAAGCTGTTTTCATCTACTCGGTGACAGTGTGTTTTCCCACCCTGAACAAGTGCATCTCACAATCCTATGTTGAAAACTCGTTTCAGACGTGCTTTTACAGTTAAAATGACAAATATGATGAAAATGTGTTAAAAGCTTGAAAACATGAAAATCCATGCTTAGAAAGTTGTTACATGTCACATATGCTGGAATGCACTCATTTCACTCAAAAATCAATGTTCCTTGTCAAACGTTTGCTTCATGCTCTGAAAAGGCGTTAGAAACAGGCTTAATGCGCCGCTGCGTGAGGAAAGCTGTTTTCATCTACTCGGTGACAGTGTGTTTTCCCACCCTGAACAAGTGCATCTCACAATCCTATGTTGAAAACTCGTTTCAGACGTGCTTTTACAGTTAAAATGACAAATATGATGAAAATGTGTTAAAAGCTTGAAAACATGAAAATCCATGCTCGAATGCACTCATTTCACATGAAAGCAATGTTCGTTGTCCAACGTGTGCTTTAGGCGCAGAAAGGGCTTTACAGGGTGACTGAATGCACTTCTGCGCTTGGAAAGCTGCTTTCATGCACTCGGTGACAGAAAGTGTGTTGTCCCTCTCTGAACAAGTGCATGTCACAGTACTTTGTTTAAAACTCGTTTCAGATGTGCTTTTTCAGTTAAAATGTCCAATATGAAGAAAATGTGTTAAAAGCTCGAAAACATGAAAATCCGTGCTTAGAAAGTTGTTACATGTCACATATGCTCGAATGCACTCATTTCACATGAAATCAATGTTCGTTGTCAAACGTGTGCTTTAGGCGCAGAAAGGGCTTTACAGAGTGACTGAATGCACTTCTGCGCTCCGAAAGCTGTTTTCATGCACTCGGTGACAGAAAGTGTGTTTTCCCTCTCTGAACAAGTGCTTTTCACAGGACTTTGTTTAAAACTCGTTTCAGATGTGCTTTTTCAGTTAAAATGTCCAATATGATGAAAATGTGCTAAAGCTCGAAAACATGAAAATCCATGCTTAGAAAGTTGTTACATGTCACATATGCTGGAATGCACTCATTTCACTCAAAAATCAATGTTCCTTGTCAAACGTTTGCTTCATGCTCTGAAAAGGCGTTAGAAACAGGCTTAATGCGCCGCTGCGTGAGGAAAGCTGTTTTCATCTACTCGGTGACAGTGTGTTTTCCCACCCTGAACAAGTGCATCTCACAATCCTATGTTGAAAACTCGTTTCAGACGTGCTTTTACAGTTAAAATGACAAATATGATGAAAATGTGTTAAAAGCTTGAAAACATGAAAATCCATGCTTAGAAAGTTGTTACATGTCACATATGCTGGAATGCACTCATTTCACTCAAAAATCAATGTTCCTTGTCAAACGTTTGCTTCATGCTCTGAAAAGGCGTTAGAAACAGGCTTAATGCGCCGCTGCGTGAGGAAAGCTGTTTTCATCTACTCGGTGACAGTGTGTTTTCCCACCCTGAACAAGTGCATCTCACAATCCTATGTTGAAAACTCGTTTCAGACGTGCTTTTACAGTTAAAATGACAAATATGATGAAAATGTGTTAAAAGCTTGAAAACATGAAAATCCATGCTCGAATGCACTCATTTCACATGAAAGCAATGTTCGTTGTCCAACGTGTGCTTTAGGCGCAGAAAGGGCTTTACAGGGTGACTGAATGCACTTCTGCGCTTGGAAAGCTGCTTTCATGCACTCGGTGACAGAAAGTGTGTTGTCCCTCTCTGAACAAGTGCATGTCACAGTACTTTGTTTAAAACTCGTTTCAGATGTGCTTTTTCAGTTAAAATGTCCAATATGAAGAAAATGTGTTAAAAGCTCGAAAACATGAAAATCCGTGCTTAGAAAGTTGTTACATGTCACATATGCTCGAATGCACTCATTTCACATGAAATCAATGTTCGTTGTCAAACGTGTGCTTTAGGCGCAGAAAGGGCTTTACAGAGTGACTGAATGCACTTCTGCGCTCCGAAAGCTGTTTTCATGCACTCGGTGACAGAAAGTGTGTTTTCCCTCTCTGAACAAGTGCTTTTCACAGGACTTTGTTTAAAACTCGTTTCAGATGTGCTTTTTCAGTTAAAATGTCCAATATGATGAAAATGTGCTAAAGCTCGAAAACATGAAAATCCATGCTTAGAAAGTTGTTACATGTCACATATGCTGGAATGCACTCATTTCACTCAAAAATCAATGTTCCTTGTCAAACGTTTGCTTCATGCTCTGAAAAGGCGTTAGAAACAGGCTTAATGCGCCGCTGCGTGAGGAAAGCTGTTTTCATCTACTCGGTGACAGTGTGTTTTCCCACCCTGAACAAGTGCATCTCACAATCCTATGTTGAAAACTCGTTTCAGACGTGCTTTTACAGTTAAAATGACAAATATGATGAAAATGTGTTAAAAGCTTGAAAACATGAAAATCCATGCTTAGAAAGTTGTTACATGTCACATATGCTGGAATGCACTCATTTCACTCAAAAATCAATGTTCCTTGTCAAACGTTTGCTTCATGCTCTGAAAAGGCGTTAGAAACAGGCTTAATGCGCCGCTGCGTGAGGAAAGCTGTTTTCATCTACTCGGTGACAGTGTGTTTTCCCACCCTGAACAAGTGCATCTCACAATCCTATGTTGAAAACTCGTTTCAGACGTGCTTTTACAGTTAAAATGACAAATATGATGAAAATGTGTTAAAAGCTTGAAAACATGAAAATCCATGCTCGAATGCACTCATTTCACATGAAAGCAATGTTCGTTGTCCAACGTGTGCTTTAGGCGCAGAAAGGGCTTTACAGGGTGACTGAATGCACTTCTGCGCTTGGAAAGCTGCTTTCATGCACTCGGTGACAGAAAGTGTGTTGTCCCTCTCTGAACAAGTGCATGTCACAGTACTTTGTTTAAAACTCGTTTCAGATGTGCTTTTTCAGTTAAAATGTCCAATATGATGAAAATGTGCTAAAAGCTCGAAAACATGAAAATCCATGCTTAGAAAGTTGTTACATGTCACATATGCTGGAATGCACTCATTTCACTCAAAAATCAATGTTCCTTGTCAAACGTTTGCTTTATGCTCTGAAAAGGCGTTAGAAACAGGCTTAATGCGCCGCTGCGTGAGGAAAGCTGTTTTCATCTACTCGGTGACAGTGTGTTTTCCCACCCTGAACAAGTGCATCTCACAATCCTATGTTGAAAACTCGTTTCAGACGTGCTTTTACAGTTAAAATGACAAATATGATGAAAATGTGTTAAAAGCTTGAAAACATGAAAATCCATGCTCGAATGCACTCATTTCACATGAAAGCAATGTTCGTTGTCCAACGTGTGCTTTAGGCGCAGAAAGGGCTTTACAGAGTGACTGAATGCACTTCTGCGCTCCGAAAGCTGTTTTCATGCACTCGGTGACAGAAAGTGTGTTTTCCCTCTCTGAACAAGTGCTTTTCACAGGACTTTGTTTAAAACTCGTTTCAGATGTGCTTTTTCAGTTAAATACAGTACAGTTAAAATGTCCAATGTGATGAAAATGGTTAAAAGCTCGAAAACATGAAAATCCATGCTCGAATGCACTCATTTCACATGAAATCAATGTTCGTTGTCGAACGTGTTCCTTAGGCGCAGAAAGGGCTTTACAGGGTGACTGAATGCACTTCTGCGCTCCGAAAGCTGTTTTCATGCACTCGGTGACAGAAAGTGTGTTTTCCCTCTCTGAACAAGTGCTTTTCACAGGACTTTGTTTAAAACTCGTTTCAGATGTGCTTTTTCAGTTAAAATGTCCAATATGATGAAAATGTGCTAAAAGCTCGAAAACATGAAAATCCATGCTTAGAAAGTTGTTACATGTCACATATGCTGGAATGCACTCATTTCACTCAAAAATCAATGTTCCTTGTCAAACGTTTGCTTCATGCTCTGAAAAGGCGTTAGAAACAGGCTTAATGCGCCGCTGCGTGAGGAAAGCTGTTTTCATCTACTCGGTGACAGTGTGTTTTCCCACCCTGAACAAGTGCATCTCACAATCCTATGTTGAAAACTCGTTTCAGACGTGCTTTTACAGTTAAAATGACAAATATGATGAAAATGTGTTAAAAGCTTGAAAACATGAAAATCCATGCTCGAATGCACTCATTTCACATGAAAGCAATGTTCGTTGTCGAACGTGTTCCTTAGGCGCAGAAAGGGCTTTACAGGGTGACTGAATGCACTTCTGCGCTCCGAAAGCTGTTTTCATGCACTCGGTGACAGAAAGTGTGTTTTCCCTCTCTGAAAAAGTGCTTTTCACAGGACTTTGTTTAAAACTCGTTTCAGATGTGCTTTTTCAGTTAAAATGTCCAATATGATGAAAATGTGCTAAAAGCTCGAAAACATGAAAATCCATGCTTAGAAAGTTGTTACATGTCACATATGCTGGAATGCACTCATTTCACTCAAAAATCAATGTTCCTTGTCAAACGTTTGCTTCATGCTCTGAAAAGGCGTTAGAAACAGGCTTAATGCGCCGCTGCGTGAGGAAAGCTGTTTTCATCTACTCGGTGACAGTGTGTTTTCCCACCCTGAACAAGTGCATCTCACAATCCTATGTTGAAAACTCGTTTCAGACGTGCTTTTACAGTTAAAATGACAAATATGATGAAAATGTGTTAAAAGCTTGAAAACATGAAAATCCATGCTCGAATGCACTCATTTCACATGAAAGCAATGTTCGTTGTCCAACGTGTGCTTTAGGCGCAGAAAGGGCTTTACAGGGTGACTGAATGCACTTCTGCGCTTGGAAAGCTGCTTTCATGCACTCGGTGACAGAAAGTGTGTTGTCCCTCTCTGAACAAGTGCATGTCACAGTACTTTGTTTAAAACTCGTTTCAGATGTGCTTTTTCAGTTAAAATGTCCAATATGAAGAAAATGTGTTAAAAGCTCGAAAACATGAAAATCCGTGCTTAGAAAGTTGTTACATGTCACATATGCTCGAATGCACTCATTTCACATGAAATCAATGTTCGTTGTCAAACGTGTGCTTTAGGCGCAGAAAGGGCTTTACAGAGTGACTGAATGCACTTCTGCGCTCCGAAAGCTGTTTTCATGCACTCGGTGACAGAAAGTGTGTTTTCCCTCTCTGAACAAGTGCTTTTCACAGGACTTTGTTTAAAACTCGTTTCAGATGTGCTTTTTCAGTTAAAATGTCCAATATGATGAAAATGTGCTAAAGCTCGAAAACATGAAAATCCATGCTTAGAAAGTTGTTACATGTCACATATGCTGGAATGCACTCATTTCACTCAAAAATCAATGTTCCTTGTCAAACGTTTGCTTCATGCTCTGAAAAGGCGTTAGAAACAGGCTTAATGCGCCGCTGCGTGAGGAAAGCTGTTTTCATCTACTCGGTGACAGTGTGTTTTCCCACCCTGAACAAGTGCATCTCACAATCCTATGTTGAAAACTCGTTTCAGACGTGCTTTTACAGTTAAAATGACAAATATGATGAAAATGTGTTAAAAGCTTGAAAACATGAAAATCCATGCTTAGAAAGTTGTTACATGTCACATATGCTGGAATGCACTCATTTCACTCAAAAATCAATGTTCCTTGTCAAACGTTTGCTTCATGCTCTGAAAAGGCGTTAGAAACAGGCTTAATGCGCCGCTGCGTGAGGAAAGCTGTTTTCATCTACTCGGTGACAGTGTGTTTTCCCACCCTGAACAAGTGCATCTCACAATCCTATGTTGAAAACTCGTTTCAGACGTGCTTTTACAGTTAAAATGACAAATATGATGAAAATGTGTTAAAAGCTTGAAAACATGAAAATCCATGCTCGAATGCACTCATTTCACATGAAAGCAATGTTCGTTGTCCAACGTGTGCTTTAGGCGCAGAAAGGGCTTTACAGGGTGACTGAATGCACTTCTGCGCTTGGAAAGCTGCTTTCATGCATTCGGTGACAGAAAGTGTGTTGTCCCTCTCTGAACAAGTGCATGTCACAGTACTTTGTTTAAAACTCGTTTCAGATGTGCTTTTTCAGTTAAAATGTCCAATATGAAGAAAATGTGTTAAAAGCTCGAAAACATGAAAATCCGTGCTTAGAAAGTTGTTACATGTCACATATGCTCGAATGCACTCATTTCACATGAAATCAATGTTCGTTGTCAAACGTGTGCTTTAGGCGCAGAAAGGGCTTTACAGAGTGACTGAATGCACTTCTGCGCTCCGAAAGCTGTTTTCATGCACTCGGTGACAGAAAGTGTGTTTTCCCTCTCTGAACAAGTGCTTTTCACAGGACTTTGTTTAAAACTCGTTTCAGATGTGCTTTTTCAGTTAAAATGTCCAATATGATGAAAATGTGCTAAAGCTCGAAAACATGAAAATCCATGCTTAGAAAGTTGTTACATGTCACATATGCTGGAATGCACTCATTTCACTCAAAAATCAATGTTCCTTGTCAAACGTTTGCTTCATGCTCTGAAAAGGCGTTAGAAACAGGCTTAATGCGCCGCTGCGTGAGGAAAGCTGTTTTCATCTACTCGGTGACAGTGTGTTTTCCCACCCTGAACAAGTGCATCTCACAATCCTATGTTGAAAACTCGTTTCAGACGTGCTTTTACAGTTAAAATGACAAATATGATGAAAATGTGTTAAAAGCTTGAAAACATGAAAATCCATGCTCGAATGCACTCATTTCACATGAAAGCAATGTTCGTTGTCCAACGTGTGCTTTAGGCGCAGAAAGGGCTTTACAGGGTGACTGAATGCACTTCTGCGCTTGGAAAGCTGCTTTCATGCACTCGGTGACAGAAAGTGTGTTGTCCCTCTCTGAACAAGTGCATGTCACAGTACTTTGTTTAAAACTCGTTTCAGATGTGCTTTTTCAGTTAAAATGTCCAATATGATGAAAATGTGCTAAAAGCTCGAAAACATGAAAATCCATGCTTAGAAAGTTGTTACATGTCACATATGCTGGAATGCACTCATTTCACTCAAAAATCAATGTTCCTTGTCAAACGTTTGCTTCATGCTCTGAAAAGGCGTTAGAAACAGGCTTAATGCGCCGCTGCGTGAGGAAAGCTGTTTTCATCTACTCGGTGACAGTGTGTTTTCCCACCCTGAACAAGTGCATCTCACAATCCTATGTTGAAAACTCGTTTCAGACGTGCTTTTACAGTTAAAATGACAAATATGATGAAAATGTGTTAAAAGCTTGAAAACATGAAAATCCATGCTCGAATGCACTCATTTCACATGAAAGCAATGTTCGTTGTCCAACGTGTGCTTTAGGCGCAGAAAGGGCTTTACAGGGTGACTGAATGCACTTCTGCGCTTGGAAAGCTGCTTTCATGCACTCGGTGACAGAAAGTGTGTTGTCCCTCTCTGAACAAGTGCATGTCACAGTACTTTGTTTAAAACTCGTTTCAGATGTGCTTTTTCAGTTAAAATGTCCAATATGAAGAAAATGTGTTAAAAGCTCGAAAACATGAAAATCCGTGCTTAGAAAGTTGTTACATGTCACATATGCTCGAATGCACTCATTTCACATGAAATCAATGTTCGTTGTCAAACGTGTGCTTTAGGCGCAGAAAGGGCTTTACAGAGTGACTGAATGCACTTCTGCGCTCCGAAAGCTGTTTTCATGCACTCGGTGACAGAAAGTGTGTTTTCCCTCTCTGAACAAGTGCTTTTCACAGGACTTTGTTTAAAACTCGTTTCAGATGTGCTTTTTCAGTTAAAATGTCCAATATGATGAAAATGTGCTAAAGCTCGAAAACATGAAAATCCATGCTTAGAAAGTTGTTACATGTCACATATGCTGGAATGCACTCATTTCACTCAAAAATCAATGTTCCTTGTCAAACGTTTGCTTCATGCTCTGAAAAGGCGTTAGAAACAGGCTTAATGCGCCGCTGCGTGAGGAAAGCTGTTTTCATCTACTCGGTGACAGTGTGTTTTCCCACCCTGAACAAGTGCATCTCACAATCCTATGTTGAAAACTCGTTTCAGACGTGCTTTTACAGTTAAAATGACAAATATGATGAAAATGTGTTAAAAGCTTGAAAACATGAAAATCCATGCTCGAATGCACTCATTTCACATGAAAGCAATGTTCGTTGTCCAACGTGTGCTTTAGGCGCAGAAAGGGCTTTACAGGGTGACTGAATGCACTTCTGCGCTTGGAAAGCTGCTTTCATGCACTCGGTGACAGAAAGTGTGTTGTCCCTCTCTGAACAAGTGCATGTCACAGTACTTTGTTTAAAACTCGTTTCAGATGTGCTTTTTCAGTTAAAATGTCCAATATGAAGAAAATGTGTTAAAAGCTCGAAAACATGAAAATCCGTGCTTAGAAAGTTGTTACATGTCACATATGCTCGAATGCACTCATTTCACATGAAATCAATGTTCGTTGTCAAACGTGTGCTTTAGGCGCAGAAAGGGCTTTACAGAGTGACTGAATGCACTTCTGCGCTCCGAAAGCTGTTTTCATGCACTCGGTGACAGAAAGTGTGTTTTCCCTCTCTGAACAAGTGCTTTTCACAGGACTTTGTTTAAAACTCGTTTCAGATGTGCTTTTTCAGTTAAAATGTCCAATATGATGAAAATGTGCTAAAGCTCGAAAACATGAAAATCCATGCTTAGAAAGTTGTTACATGTCACATATGCTGGAATGCACTCATTTCACTCAAAAATCAATGTTCCTTGTCAAACGTTTGCTTCATGCTCTGAAAAGGCGTTAGAAACAGGCTTAATGCGCCGCTGCGTGAGGAAAGCTGTTTTCATCTACTCGGTGACAGTGTGTTTTCCCACCCTGAACAAGTGCATCTCACAATCCTATGTTGAAAACTCGTTTCAGACGTGCTTTTACAGTTAAAATGACAAATATGATGAAAATGTGTTAAAAGCTTGAAAACATGAAAATCCATGCTTAGAAAGTTGTTACATGTCACATATGCTGGAATGCACTCATTTCACTCAAAAATCAATGTTCCTTGTCAAACGTTTGCTTCATGCTCTGAAAAGGCGTTAGAAACAGGCTTAATGCGCCGCTGCGTGAGGAAAGCTGTTTTCATCTACTCGGTGACAGTGTGTTTTCCCACCCTGAACAAGTGCATCTCACAATCCTATGTTGAAAACTCGTTTCAGACGTGCTTTTACAGTTAAAATGACAAATATGATGAAAATGTGTTAAAAGCTTGAAAACATGAAAATCCATGCTCGAATGCACTCATTTCACATGAAAGCAATGTTCGTTGTCCAACGTGTGCTTTAGGCGCAGAAAGGGCTTTACAGGGTGACTGAATGCACTTCTGCGCTTGGAAAGCTGCTTTCATGCACTCGGTGACAGAAAGTGTGTTGTCCCTCTCTGAACAAGTGCATGTCACAGTACTTTGTTTAAAACTCGTTTCAGATGTGCTTTTTCAGTTAAAATGTCCAATATGATGAAAATGTGCTAAAAGCTCGAAAACATGAAAATCCATGCTTAGAAAGTTGTTACATGTCACATATGCTGGAATGCACTCATTTCACTCAAAAATCAATGTTCCTTGTCAAACGTTTGCTTTATGCTCTGAAAAGGCGTTAGAAACAGGCTTAATGCGCCGCTGCGTGAGGAAAGCTGTTTTCATCTACTCGGTGACAGTGTGTTTTCCCACCCTGAACAAGTGCATCTCACAATCCTATGTTGAAAACTCGTTTCAGACGTGCTTTTACAGTTAAAATGACAAATATGATGAAAATGTGTTAAAAGCTTGAAAACATGAAAATCCATGCTCGAATGCACTCATTTCACATGAAAGCAATGTTCGTTGTCCAACGTGTGCTTTAGGCGCAGAAAGGGCTTTACAGAGTGACTGAATGCACTTCTGCGCTTGGAAAGCTGTTTTCATGCACTCGGTGACAGAAAGTGTGTTTTCCCTCTCTGAACAAGTGCTTTTCACAGGACTTTGTTTAAAACTCGTTTCAGATGTGCTTTTTCAGTTAAATACAGTACAGTTAAAATGTCCAATGTGATGAAAATGGTTAAAAGCTTGAAAACATGAAAATCCATGCTCGAATGCACTCATTTCACATGAAAGCAATGTTCGTTGTCCAACGTGTGCTTTAGGCGCAGAAAGGGCTTTACAGGGTGACTGAATGCACTTCTGCGCTTGGAAAGCTGCTTTCATGCACTCGGTGACAGAAAGTGTGTTGTCCCTCTCTGAACAAGTGCATGTCACAGTACTTTGTTTAAAACTCGTTTCAGATGTGCTTTTTCAGTTAAAATGTCCAATATGAAGAAAATGTGTTAAAAGCTCGAAAACATGAAAATCCGTGCTTAGAAAGTTGTTACATGTCACATATGCTCGAATGCACTCATTTCACATGAAATCAATGTTCGTTGTCAAACGTGTGCTTTAGGCGCAGAAAGGGCTTTACAGAGTGACTGAATGCACTTCTGCGCTCCGAAAGCTGTTTTCATGCACTCGGTGACAGAAAGTGTGTTTTCCCTCTCTGAACAAGTGCTTTTCACAGGACTTTGTTTAAAACTCGTTTCAGATGTGCTTTTTCAGTTAAAATGTCCAATATGATGAAAATGTGCTAAAGCTCGAAAACATGAAAATCCATGCTTAGAAAGTTGTTACATGTCACATATGCTGGAATGCACTCATTTCACTCAAAAATCAATGTTCCTTGTCAAACGTTTGCTTCATGCTCTGAAAAGGCGTTAGAAACAGGCTTAATGCGCCGCTGCGTGAGGAAAGCTGTTTTCATCTACTCGGTGACAGTGTGTTTTCCCACCCTGAACAAGTGCATCTCACAATCCTATGTTGAAAACTCGTTTCAGACGTGCTTTTACAGTTAAAATGACAAATATGATGAAAATGTGTTAAAAGCTTGAAAACATGAAAATCCATGCTTAGAAAGTTGTTACATGTCACATATGCTGGAATGCACTCATTTCACTCAAAAATCAATGTTCCTTGTCAAACGTTTGCTTCATGCTCTGAAAAGGCGTTAGAAACAGGCTTAATGCGCCGCTGCGTGAGGAAAGCTGTTTTCATCTACTCGGTGACAGTGTGTTTTCCCACCCTGAACAAGTGCATCTCACAATCCTATGTTGAAAACTCGTTTCAGACGTGCTTTTACAGTTAAAATGACAAATATGATGAAAATGTGTTAAAAGCTTGAAAACATGAAAATCCATGCTCGAATGCACTCATTTCACATGAAAGCAATGTTCGTTGTCCAACGTGTGCTTTAGGCGCAGAAAGGGCTTTACAGGGTGACTGAATGCACTTCTGCGCTTGGAAAGCTGCTTTCATGCACTCGGTGACAGAAAGTGTGTTGTCCCTCTCTGAACAAGTGCATGTCACAGTACTTTGTTTAAAACTCGTTTCAGATGTGCTTTTTCAGTTAAAATGTCCAATATGAAGAAAATGTGTTAAAAGCTCGAAAACATGAAAATCCGTGCTTAGAAAGTTGTTACATGTCACATATGCTCGAATGCACTCATTTCACATGAAATCAATGTTCGTTGTCAAACGTGTGCTTTAGGCGCAGAAAGGGCTTTACAGAGTGACTGAATGCACTTCTGCGCTCCGAAAGCTGTTTTCATGCACTCGGTGACAGAAAGTGTGTTTTCCCTCTCTGAACAAGTGCTTTTCACAGGACTTTGTTTAAAACTCGTTTCAGATGTGCTTTTTCAGTTAAAATGTCCAATATGATGAAAATGTGCTAAAGCTCGAAAACATGAAAATCCATGCTTAGAAAGTTGTTACATGTCACATATGCTGGAATGCACTCATTTCACTCAAAAATCAATGTTCCTTGTCAAACGTTTGCTTCATGCTCTGAAAAGGCGTTAGAAACAGGCTTAATGCGCCGCTGCGTGAGGAAAGCTGTTTTCATCTACTCGGTGACAGTGTGTTTTCCCACCCTGAACAAGTGCATCTCACAATCCTATGTTGAAAACTCGTTTCAGACGTGCTTTTACAGTTAAAATGACAAATATGATGAAAATGTGTTAAAAGCTTGAAAACATGAAAATCCATGCTCGAATGCACTCATTTCACATGAAAGCAATGTTTGTTGTCCAACGTGTGCTTTAGGCGCAGAAAGGGCTTTACAGGGTGACTGAATGCACTTCTGCGCTTGGAAAGCTGCTTTCATGCACTCGGTGACAGAAAGTGTGTTGTCCCTCTCTGAACAAGTGCATGTCACAGTACTTTGTTTAAAACTCGTTTCAGATGTGCTTTTTCAGTTAAAATGTCCAATATGAAGAAAATGTGTTAAAAGCTCGAAAACATGAAAATCCGTGCTTAGAAAGTTGTTACATGTCACATATGCTCGAATGCACTCATTTCACATGAAATCAATGTTCGTTGTCAAACGTGTGCTTTAGGCGCAGAAAGGGCTTTACAGAGTGACTGAATGCACTTCTGCGCTCCGAAAGCTGTTTTCATGCACTCGGTGACAGAAAGTGTGTTTTCCCTCTCTGAACAAGTGCTTTTCACAGGACTTTGTTTAAAACTCGTTTCAGATGTGCTTTTTCAGTTAAAATGTCCAATATGATGAAAATGTGCTAAAGCTCGAAAACATGAAAATCCATGCTTAGAAAGTTGTTACATGTCACATATGCTGGAATGCACTCATTTCACTCAAAAATCAATGTTCCTTGTCAAACGTTTGCTTCATGCTCTGAAAAGGCGTTAGAAACAGGCTTAATGCGCCGCTGCGTGAGGAAAGCTGTTTTCATCTACTCGGTGACAGTGTGTTTTCCCACCCTGAACAAGTGCATCTCACAATCCTATGTTGAAAACTCGTTTCAGACGTGCTTTTACAGTTAAAATGACAAATATGATGAAAATGTGTTAAAAGCTTGAAAACATGAAAATCCATGCTTAGAAAGTTGTTACATGTCACATATGCTGGAATGCACTCATTTCACTCAAAAATCAATGTTCCTTGTCAAACGTTTGCTTCATGCTCTGAAAAGGCGTTAGAAACAGGCTTAATGCGCCGCTGCGTGAGGAAAGCTGTTTTCATCTACTCGGTGACAGTGTGTTTTCCCACCCTGAACAAGTGCATCTCACAATCCTATGTTGAAAACTCGTTTCAGACGTGCTTTTACAGTTAAAATGACAAATATGATGAAAATGTGTTAAAAGCTTGAAAACATGAAAATCCATGCTCGAATGCACTCATTTCACATGAAAGCAATGTTCGTTGTCCAACGTGTGCTTTAGGCGCAGAAAGGGCTTTACAGGGTGACTGAATGCACTTCTGCGCTTGGAAAGCTGCTTTCATGCACTCGGTGACAGAAAGTGTGTTGTCCCTCTCTGAACAAGTGCATGTCACAGTACTTTGTTTAAAACTCGTTTCAGATGTGCTTTTTCAGTTAAAATGTCCAATATGATGAAAATGTGCTAAAAGCTCGAAAACATGAAAATCCATGCTTAGAAAGTTGTTACATGTCACATATGCTGGAATGCACTCATTTCACTCAAAAATCAATGTTCCTTGTCAAACGTTTGCTTTATGCTCTGAAAAGGCGTTAGAAACAGGCTTAATGCGCCGCTGCGTGAGGAAAGCTGTTTTCATCTACTCGGTGACAGTGTGTTTTCCCACCCTGAACAAGTGCATCTCACAATCCTATGTTGAAAACTCGTTTCAGACGTGCTTTTACAGTTAAAATGACAAATATGATGAAAATGTGTTAAAAGCTTGAAAACATGAAAATCCATGCTCGAATGCACTCATTTCACATGAAAGCAATGTTCGTTGTCCAACGTGTGCTTTAGGCGCAGAAAGGGCTTTACAGAGTGACTGAATGCACTTCTGCGCTCCGAAAGCTGTTTTCATGCACTCGGTGACAGAAAGTGTGTTTTCCCTCTCTGAACAAGTGCTTTTCACAGGACTTTGTTTAAAACTCGTTTCAGATGTGCTTTTTCAGTTAAATACAGTACAGTTAAAATGTCCAATGTGATGAAAATGGTTAAAAGCTCGAAAACATGAAAATCCATGCTCGAATGCACTCATTTCACATGAAATCAATGTTCGTTGTCGAACGTGTTCCTTAGGCGCAGAAAGGGCTTTACAGGGTGACTGAATGCACTTCTGCGCTCCGAAAGCTGTTTTCATGCACTCGGTGACAGAAAGTGTGTTTTCCCTCTCTGAACAAGTGCTTTTCACAGGACTTTGTTTAAAACTCGTTTCAGATGTGCTTTTTCAGTTAAAATGTCCAATATGATGAAAATGTGCTAAAAGCTCGAAAACATGAAAATCCATGCTTAGAAAGTTGTTACATGTCACATATGCTGGAATGCACTCATTTCACTCAAAAATCAATGTTCCTTGTCAAACGTTTGCTTCATGCTCTGAAAAGGCGTTAGAAACAGGCTTAATGCGCCGCTGCGTGAGGAAAGCTGTTTTCATCTACTCGGTGACAGTGTGTTTTCCCACCCTGAACAAGTGCATCTCACAATCCTATGTTGAAAACTCGTTTCAGACGTGCTTTTACAGTTAAAATGACAAATATGATGAAAATGTGTTAAAAGCTTGAAAACATGAAAATCCATGCTCGAATGCACTCATTTCACATGAAAGCAATGTTCGTTGTCGAACGTGTTCCTTAGGCGCAGAAAGGGCTTTACAGGGTGACTGAATGCACTTCTGCGCTCCGAAAGCTGTTTTCATGCACTCGGTGACAGAAAGTGTGTTTTCCCTCTCTGAAAAAGTGCTTTTCACAGGACTTTGTTTAAAACTCGTTTCAGATGTGCTTTTTCAGTTAAAATGTCCAATATGATGAAAATGTGCTAAAAGCTCGAAAACATGAAAATCCATGCTTAGAAAGTTGTTACATGTCACATATGCTGGAATGCACTCATTTCACTCAAAAATCAATGTTCCTTGTCAAACGTTTGCTTCATGCTCTGAAAAGGCGTTAGAAACAGGCTTAATGCGCCGCTGCGTGAGGAAAGCTGTTTTCATCTACTCGGTGACAGTGTGTTTTCCCACCCTGAACAAGTGCATCTCACAATCCTATGTTGAAAACTCGTTTCAGACGTGCTTTTACAGTTAAAATGACAAATATGATGAAAATGTGTTAAAAGCTTGAAAACATGAAAATCCATGCTCGAATGCACTCATTTCACATGAAAGCAATGTTCGTTGTCCAACGTGTGCTTTAGGCGCAGAAAGGGCTTTACAGGGTGACTGAATGCACTTCTGCGCTTGGAAAGCTGCTTTCATGCACTCGGTGACAGAAAGTGTGTTGTCCCTCTCTGAACAAGTGCATGTCACAGTACTTTGTTTAAAACTCGTTTCAGATGTGCTTTTTCAGTTAAAATGTCCAATATGAAGAAAATGTGTTAAAAGCTCGAAAACATGAAAATCCGTGCTTAGAAAGTTGTTACATGTCACATATGCTCGAATGCACTCATTTCACATGAAATCAATGTTCGTTGTCAAACGTGTGCTTTAGGCGCAGAAAGGGCTTTACAGAGTGACTGAATGCACTTCTGCGCTCCGAAAGCTGTTTTCATGCACTCGGTGACAGAAAGTGTGTTTTCCCTCTCTGAACAAGTGCTTTTCACAGGACTTTGTTTAAAACTCGTTTCAGATGTGCTTTTTCAGTTAAAATGTCCAATATGATGAAAATGTGCTAAAGCTCGAAAACATGAAAATCCATGCTTAGAAAGTTGTTACATGTCACATATGCTGGAATGCACTCATTTCACTCAAAAATCAATGTTCCTTGTCAAACGTTTGCTTCATGCTCTGAAAAGGCGTTAGAAACAGGCTTAATGCGCCGCTGCGTGAGGAAAGCTGTTTTCATCTACTCGGTGACAGTGTGTTTTCCCACCCTGAACAAGTGCATCTCACAATCCTATGTTGAAAACTCGTTTCAGACGTGCTTTTACAGTTAAAATGACAAATATGATGAAAATGTGTTAAAAGCTTGAAAACATGAAAATCCATGCTTAGAAAGTTGTTACATGTCACATATGCTGGAATGCACTCATTTCACTCAAAAATCAATGTTCCTTGTCAAACGTTTGCTTCATGCTCTGAAAAGGCGTTAGAAACAGGCTTAATGCGCCGCTGCGTGAGGAAAGCTGTTTTCATCTACTCGGTGACAGTGTGTTTTCCCACCCTGAACAAGTGCATCTCACAATCCTATGTTGAAAACTCGTTTCAGACGTGCTTTTACAGTTAAAATGACAAATATGATGAAAATGTGTTAAAAGCTTGAAAACATGAAAATCCATGCTCGAATGCACTCATTTCACATGAAAGCAATGTTCGTTGTCCAACGTGTGCTTTAGGCGCAGAAAGGGCTTTACAGGGTGACTGAATGCACTTCTGCGCTTGGAAAGCTGCTTTCATGCACTCGGTGACAGAAAGTGTGTTGTCCCTCTCTGAACAAGTGCATGTCACAGTACTTTGTTTAAAACTCGTTTCAGATGTGCTTTTTCAGTTAAAATGTCCAATATGAAGAAAATGTGTTAAAAGCTCGAAAACATGAAAATCCGTGCTTAGAAAGTTGTTACATGTCACATATGCTCGAATGCACTCATTTCACATGAAATCAATGTTCGTTGTCAAACGTGTGCTTTAGGCGCAGAAAGGGCTTTACAGAGTGACTGAATGCACTTCTGCGCTCCGAAAGCTGTTTTCATGCACTCGGTGACAGAAAGTGTGTTTTCCCTCTCTGAACAAGTGCTTTTCACAGGACTTTGTTTAAAACTCGTTTCAGATGTGCTTTTTCAGTTAAATACAGTACAGTTAAAATGTCCAATGTGATGAAAATGGTTAAAAGCTCGAAAACATGAAAATCCATGCTCGAATGCACTCATTTCACATGAAATCAATGTTCGTTGTCGAACGTGTTCCTTAGGCGCAGAAAGGGCTTTACAGGGTGACTGAATGCACTTCTGCGCTCCGAAAGCTGTTTTCATGCACTCGGTGACAGAAAGTGTGTTTTCCCTCTCTGAACAAGTGCTTTTCACAGGACTTTGTTTAAAACTCGTTTCAGATGTGCTTTTTCAGTTAAAATGTCCAATATGATGAAAATGTGCTAAAAGCTCGAAAACATGAAAATCCATGCTTAGAAAGTTGTTACATGTCACATATGCTGGAATGCACTCATTTCACTCAAAAATCAATGTTCCTTGTCAAACGTTTGCTTCATGCTCTGAAAAGGCGTTAGAAACAGGCTTAATGCGCCGCTGCGTGAGGAAAGCTGTTTTCATCTACTCGGTGACAGTGTGTTTTCCCACCCTGAACAAGTGCATCTCACAATCCTATGTTGAAAACTCGTTTCAGACGTGCTTTTACAGTTAAAATGACAAATATGATGAAAATGTGTTAAAAGCTTGAAAACATGAAAATCCATGCTCGAATGCACTCATTTCACATGAAAGCAATGTTCGTTGTCGAACGTGTTCCTTAGGCGCAGAAAGGGCTTTACAGGGTGACTGAATGCACTTCTGCGCTCCGAAAGCTGTTTTCATGCACTCGGTGACAGAAAGTGTGTTTTCCCTCTCTGAAAAAGTGCTTTTCACAGGACTTTGTTTAAAACTCGTTTCAGATGTGCTTTTTCAGTTAAAATGTCCAATATGATGAAAATGTGCTAAAAGCTCGAAAACATGAAAATCCATGCTTAGAAAGTTGTTACATGTCACATATGCTGGAATGCACTCATTTCACTCAAAAATCAATGTTCCTTGTCAAACGTTTGCTTCATGCTCTGAAAAGGCGTTAGAAACAGGCTTAATGCGCCGCTGCGTGAGGAAAGCTGTTTTCATCTACTCGGTGACAGTGTGTTTTCCCACCCTGAACAAGTGCATCTCACAATCCTATGTTGAAAACTCGTTTCAGACGTGCTTTTACAGTTAAAATGACAAATATGATGAAAATGTGTTAAAAGCTTGAAAACATGAAAATCCATGCTCGAATGCACTCATTTCACATGAAAGCAATGTTCGTTGTCCAACGTGTGCTTTAGGCGCAGAAAGGGCTTTACAGGGTGACTGAATGCACTTCTGCGCTTGGAAAGCTGCTTTCATGCACTCGGTGACAGAAAGTGTGTTGTCCCTCTCTGAACAAGTGCATGTCACAGTACTTTGTTTAAAACTCGTTTCAGATGTGCTTTTTCAGTTAAAATGTCCAATATGAAGAAAATGTGTTAAAAGCTCGAAAACATGAAAATCCGTGCTTAGAAAGTTGTTACATGTCACATATGCTCGAATGCACTCATTTCACATGAAATCAATGTTCGTTGTCAAACGTGTGCTTTAGGCGCAGAAAGGGCTTTACAGAGTGACTGAATGCACTTCTGCGCTCCGAAAGCTGTTTTCATGCACTCGGTGACAGAAAGTGTGTTTTCCCTCTCTGAACAAGTGCTTTTCACAGGACTTTGTTTAAAACTCGTTTCAGATGTGCTTTTTCAGTTAAAATGTCCAATATGATGAAAATGTGCTAAAGCTCGAAAACATGAAAATCCATGCTTAGAAAGTTGTTACATGTCACATATGCTGGAATGCACTCATTTCACTCAAAAATCAATGTTCCTTGTCAAACGTTTGCTTCATGCTCTGAAAAGGCGTTAGAAACAGGCTTAATGCGCCGCTGCGTGAGGAAAGCTGTTTTCATCTACTCGGTGACAGTGTGTTTTCCCACCCTGAACAAGTGCATCTCACAATCCTATGTTGAAAACTCGTTTCAGACGTGCTTTTACAGTTAAAATGACAAATATGATGAAAATGTGTTAAAAGCTTGAAAACATGAAAATCCATGCTTAGAAAGTTGTTACATGTCACATATGCTGGAATGCACTCATTTCACTCAAAAATCAATGTTCCTTGTCAAACGTTTGCTTCATGCTCTGAAAAGGCGTTAGAAACAGGCTTAATGCGCCGCTGCGTGAGGAAAGCTGTTTTCATCTACTCGGTGACAGTGTGTTTTCCCACCCTGAACAAGTGCATCTCACAATCCTATGTTGAAAACTCGTTTCAGACGTGCTTTTACAGTTAAAATGACAAATATGATGAAAATGTGTTAAAAGCTTGAAAACATGAAAATCCATGCTCGAATGCACTCATTTCACATGAAAGCAATGTTCGTTGTCCAACGTGTGCTTTAGGCGCAGAAAGGGCTTTACAGGGTGACTGAATGCACTTCTGCGCTTGGAAAGCTGCTTTCATGCACTCGGTGACAGAAAGTGTGTTGTCCCTCTCTGAACAAGTGCATGTCACAGTACTTTGTTTAAAACTCGTTTCAGATGTGCTTTTTCAGTTAAAATGTCCAATATGAAGAAAATGTGTTAAAAGCTCGAAAACATGAAAATCCGTGCTTAGAAAGTTGTTACATGTCACATATGCTCGAATGCACTCATTTCACATGAAATCAATGTTCGTTGTCAAACGTGTGCTTTAGGCGCAGAAAGGGCTTTACAGAGTGACTGAATGCACTTCTGCGCTCCGAAAGCTGTTTTCATGCACTCGGTGACAGAAAGTGTGTTTTCCCTCTCTGAACAAGTGCTTTTCACAGGACTTTGTTTAAAACTCGTTTCAGATGTGCTTTTTCAGTTAAAATGTCCAATATGATGAAAATGTGCTAAAGCTCGAAAACATGAAAATCCATGCTTAGAAAGTTGTTACATGTCACATATGCTGGAATGCACTCATTTCACTCAAAAATCAATGTTCCTTGTCAAACGTTTGCTTCATGCTCTGAAAAGGCGTTAGAAACAGGCTTAATGCGCCGCTGCGTGAGGAAAGCTGTTTTCATCTACTCGGTGACAGTGTGTTTTCCCACCCTGAACAAGTGCATCTCACAATCCTATGTTGAAAACTCGTTTCAGACGTGCTTTTACAGTTAAAATGACAAATATGATGAAAATGTGTTAAAAGCTTGAAAACATGAAAATCCATGCTCGAATGCACTCATTTCACATGAAAGCAATGTTCGTTGTCCAACGTGTGCTTTAGGCGCAGAAAGGGCTTTACAGGGTGACTGAATGCACTTCTGCGCTTGGAAAGCTGCTTTCATGCACTCGGTGACAGAAAGTGTGTTGTCCCTCTCTGAACAAGTGCATGTCACAGTACTTTGTTTAAAACTCGTTTCAGATGTGCTTTTTCAGTTAAAATGTCCAATATGAAGAAAATGTGTTAAAAGCTCGAAAACATGAAAATCCGTGCTTAGAAAGTTGTTACATGTCACATATGCTCGAATGCACTCATTTCACATGAAATCAATGTTCGTTGTCAAACGTGTGCTTTAGGCGCAGAAAGGGCTTTACAGAGTGACTGAATGCACTTCTGCGCTCCGAAAGCTGTTTTCATGCACTCGGTGACAGAAAGTGTGTTTTCCCTCTCTGAACAAGTGCTTTTCACAGGACTTTGTTTAAAACTCGTTTCAGATGTGCTTTTTCAGTTAAAATGTCCAATATGATGAAAATGTGCTAAAGCTCGAAAACATGAAAATCCATGCTTAGAAAGTTGTTACATGTCACATATGCTGGAATGCACTCATTTCACTCAAAAATCAATGTTCCTTGTCAAACGTTTGCTTCATGCTCTGAAAAGGCGTTAGAAACAGGCTTAATGCGCCGCTGCGTGAGGAAAGCTGTTTTCATCTACTCGGTGACAGTGTGTTTTCCCACCCTGAACAAGTGCATCTCACAATCCTATGTTGAAAACTCGTTTCAGACGTGCTTTTACAGTTAAAATGACAAATATGATGAAAATGTGTTAAAAGCTTGAAAACATGAAAATCCATGCTTAGAAAGTTGTTACATGTCACATATGCTGGAATGCACTCATTTCACTCAAAAATCAATGTTCCTTGTCAAACGTTTGCTTCATGCTCTGAAAAGGCGTTAGAAACAGGCTTAATGCGCCGCTGCGTGAGGAAAGCTGTTTTCATCTACTCGGTGACAGTGTGTTTTCCCACCCTGAACAAGTGCATCTCACAATCCTATGTTGAAAACTCGTTTCAGACGTGCTTTTACAGTTAAAATGACAAATATGATGAAAATGTGTTAAAAGCTTGAAAACATGAAAATCCATGCTCGAATGCACTCATTTCACATGAAAGCAATGTTCGTTGTCCAACGTGTGCTTTAGGCGCAGAAAGGGCTTTACAGGGTGACTGAATGCACTTCTGCGCTTGGAAAGCTGCTTTCATGCACTCGGTGACAGAAAGTGTGTTGTCCCTCTCTGAACAAGTGCATGTCACAGTACTTTGTTTAAAACTCGTTTCAGATGTGCTTTTTCAGTTAAAATGTCCAATATGAAGAAAATGTGTTAAAAGCTCGAAAACATGAAAATCCGTGCTTAGAAAGTTGTTACATGTCACATATGCTCGAATGCACTCATTTCACATGAAATCAATGTTCGTTGTCAAACGTGTGCTTTAGGCGCAGAAAGGGCTTTACAGGGTGACTGAATGCACTTCTGCGCTCCGAAAGCTGTTTTCATGCACTCGGTGACAGAAAGTGTGTTTTCCCTCTCTGAACAAGTGCTTTTCACAGGACTTTGTTTAAAACTCGTTTCAGATGTGCTTTTTCAGTTAAAATGTCCAATATGATGAAAATGTGCTAAAGCTCGAAAACATGAAAATCCATGCTTAGAAAGTTGTTACATGTCACATATGCTGGAATGCACTCATTTCACTCAAAAATCAATGTTCCTTGTCAAACGTTTGCTTCATGCTCTGAAAAGGCGTTAGAAACAGGCTTAATGCGCCGCTGCGTGAGGAAAGCTGTTTTCATCTACTCGGTGACAGTGTGTTTTCCCACCCTGAACAAGTGCATCTCACAATCCTATGTTGAAAACTCGTTTCAGACGTGCTTTTACAGTTAAAATGACAAATATGATGAAAATGTGTTAAAAGCTTGAAAACATGAAAATCCATGCTTAGAAAGTTGTTACATGTCACATATGCTGGAATGCACTCATTTCACTCAAAAATCAATGTTCCTTGTCAAACGTTTGCTTCATGCTCTGAAAAGGCGTTAGAAACAGGCTTAATGCGCCGCTGCGTGAGGAAAGCTGTTTTCATCTACTCGGTGACAGTGTGTTTTCCCACCCTGAACAAGTGCATCTCACAATCCTATGTTGAAAACTCGTTTCAGACGTGCTTTTACAGTTAAAATGACAAATATGATGAAAATGTGTTAAAAGCTTGAAAACATGAAAATCCATGCTCGAATGCACTCATTTCACATGAAAGCAATGTTCGTTGTCCAACGTGTGCTTTAGGCGCAGAAAGGGCTTTACAGGGTGACTGAATGCACTTCTGCGCTTGGAAAGCTGCTTTCATGCACTCGGTGACAGAAAGTGTGTTGTCCCTCTCTGAACAAGTGCATGTCACAGTACTTTGTTTAAAACTCGTTTCAGATGTGCTTTTTCAGTTAAAATGTCCAATATGAAGAAAATGTGTTAAAAGCTCGAAAACATGAAAATCCGTGCTTAGAAAGTTGTTACATGTCACATATGCTCGAATGCACTCATTTCACATGAAAGCAATGTTCGTTGTCCAACGTGTGCTTTAGGCGCAGAAAGGGCTTTACAGAGTGACTGAATGCACTTCTGCGCTCCGAAAGCTGTTTTCATGCACTCGGTGACAGAAAGTGTGTTTTCCCTCTCTGAACAAGTGCTTTTCACAGGACTTTGTTTAAAACTCGTTTCAGATGTGCTTTTTCAGTTAAATACAGTACAGTTAAAATGTCCAATGTGATGAAAATGGTTAAAAGCTCGAAAACATGAAAATCCATGCTCGAATGCACTCATTTCACATGAAATCAATGTTCGTTGTCGAACGTGTTCCTTAGGCGCAGAAAGGGCTTTACAGGGTGACTGAATGCACTTCTGCGCTCCGAAAGCTGTTTTCATGCACTCGGTGACAGAAAGTGTGTTTTCCCTCTCTGAACAAGTGCTTTTCACAGGACTTTGTTTAAAACTCGTTTCAGATGTGCTTTTTCAGTTAAAATGTCCAATATGATGAAAATGTGCTAAAAGCTCGAAAACATGAAAATCCATGCTTAGAAAGTTGTTACATGTCACATATGCTGGAATGCACTCATTTCACTCAAAAATCAATGTTCCTTGTCAAACGTTTGCTTCATGCTCTGAAAAGGCGTTAGAAACAGACTTAATGCGCCGCTGCGTGAGGAAAGCTGTTTTCATCTACTCGGTGACAGTGTGTTTTCCCACCCTGAACAAGTGCATCTCACAATCCTATGTTGAAAACTCGTTTCAGACGTGCTTTTACAGTTAAAATGACAAATATGATGAAAATGTGTTAAAAGCTTGAAAACATGAAAATCCATGCTCGAATGCACTCATTTCACATGAAAGCAATGTTCGTTGTCGAACGTGTTCCTTAGGCGCAGAAAGGGCTTTACAGGGTGACTGAATGCACTTCTGCGCTCCGAAAGCTGTTTTCATGCACTCGGTGACAGAAAGTGTGTTTTCCCTCTCTGAAAAAGTGCTTTTCACAGGACTTTGTTTAAAACTCGTTTCAGATGTGCTTTTTCAGTTAAAATGTCCAATATGATGAAAATGTGCTAAAAGCTCGAAAACATGAAAATCCATGCTTAGAAAGTTGTTACATGTCACATATGCTGGAATGCACTCATTTCACTCAAAAATCAATGTTCCTTGTCAAACGTTTGCTTCATGCTCTGAAAAGGCGTTAGAAACAGGCTTAATGCGCCGCTGCGTGAGGAAAGCTGTTTTCATCTACTCGGTGACAGTGTGTTTTCCCACCCTGAACAAGTGCATCTCACAATCCTATGTTGAAAACTCGTTTCAGACGTGCTTTTACAGTTAAAATGACAAATATGATGAAAATGTGTTAAAAGCTTGAAAACATGAAAATCCATGCTTAGAAAGTTGTTACATGTCACATATGCTGGAATGCACTCATTTCACTCAAAAATCAATGTTCCTTGTCAAACGTTTGCTTCATGCTCTGAAAAGGCGTTAGAAACAGGCTTAATGCGCCGCTGCGTGAGGAAAGCTGTTTTCATCTACTCGGTGACAGTGTGTTTTCCCACCCTGAACAAGTGCATCTCACAATCCTATGTTGAAAACTCGTTTCAGACGTGCTTTTACAGTTAAAATGACAAATATGATGAAAATGTGTTAAAAGCTTGAAAACATGAAAATCCATGCTCGAATGCACTCATTTCACATGAAAGCAATGTTCGTTGTCCAACGTGTGCTTTAGGCGCAGAAAGGGCTTTACAGGGTGACTGAATGCACTTCTGCGCTTGGAAAGCTGCTTTCATGCACTCGGTGACAGAAAGTGTGTTGTCCCTCTCTGAACAAGTGCATGTCACAGTACTTTGTTTAAAACTCGTTTCAGATGTGCTTTTTCAGTTAAAATGTCCAATATGAAGAAAATGTGTTAAAAGCTCGAAAACATGAAAATCCGTGCTTAGAAAGTTGTTACATGTCACATATGCTCGAATGCACTCATTTCACATGAAATCAATGTTCGTTGTCAAACGTGTGCTTTAGGCGCAGAAAGGGCTTTACAGAGTGACTGAATGCACTTCTGCGCTCCGAAAGCTGTTTTCATGCACTCGGTGACAGAAAGTGTGTTTTCCCTCTCTGAACAAGTGCTTTTCACAGGACTTTGTTTAAAACTCGTTTCAGATGTGCTTTTTCAGTTAAAATGTCCAATATGATGAAAATGTGCTAAAGCTCGAAAACATGAAAATCCATGCTTAGAAAGTTGTTACATGTCACATATGCTGGAATGCACTCATTTCACTCAAAAATCAATGTTCCTTGTCAAACGTTTGCTTCATGCTCTGAAAAGGCGTTAGAAACAGGCTTAATGCGCCGCTGCGTGAGGAAAGCTGTTTTCATCTACTCGGTGACAGTGTGTTTTCCCACCCTGAACAAGTGCATCTCACAATCCTATGTTGAAAACTCGTTTCAGACGTGCTTTTACAGTTAAAATGACAAATATGATGAAAATGTGTTAAAAGCTTGAAAACATGAAAATCCATGCTCGAATGCACTCATTTCACATGAAAGCAATGTTCGTTGTCCAACGTGTGCTTTAGGCGCAGAAAGGGCTTTACAGGGTGACTGAATGCACTTCTGCGCTTGGAAAGCTGCTTTCATGCACTCGGTGACAGAAAGTGTGTTGTCCCTCTCTGAACAAGTGCATGTCACAGTACTTTGTTTAAAACTCGTTTCAGATGTGCTTTTTCAGTTAAAATGTCCAATATGAAGAAAATGTGTTAAAAGCTCGAAAACATGAAAATCCGTGCTTAGAAAGTTGTTACATGTCACATATGCTCGAATGCACTCATTTCACATGAAATCAATGTTCGTTGTCAAACGTGTGCTTTAGGCGCAGAAAGGGCTTTACAGAGTGACTGAATGCACTTCTGCGCTCCGAAAGCTGTTTTCATGCACTCGGTGACAGAAAGTGTGTTTTCCCTCTCTGAACAAGTGCTTTTCACAGGACTTTGTTTAAAACTCGTTTCAGATGTGCTTTTTCAGTTAAAATGTCCAATATGATGAAAATGTGCTAAAGCTCGAAAACATGAAAATCCATGCTTAGAAAGTTGTTACATGTCACATATGCTGGAATGCACTCATTTCACTCAAAAATCAATGTTCCTTGTCAAACGTTTGCTTCATGCTCTGAAAAGGCGTTAGAAACAGGCTTAATGCGCCGCTGCGTGAGGAAAGCTGTTTTCATCTACTCGGTGACAGTGTGTTTTCCCACCCTGAACAAGTGCATCTCACAATCCTATGTTGAAAACTCGTTTCAGACGTGCTTTTACAGTTAAAATGACAAATATGATGAAAATGTGTTAAAAGCTTGAAAACATGAAAATCCATGCTTAGAAAGTTGTTACATGTCACATATGCTGGAATGCACTCATTTCACTCAAAAATCAATGTTCCTTGTCAAACGTTTGCTTCATGCTCTGAAAAGGCGTTAGAAACAGGCTTAATGCGCCGCTGCGTGAGGAAAGCTGTTTTCATCTACTCGGTGACAGTGTGTTTTCCCACCCTGAACAAGTGCATCTCACAATCCTATGTTGAAAACTCGTTTCAGACGTGCTTTTACAGTTAAAATGACAAATATGATGAAAATGTGTTAAAAGCTTGAAAACATGAAAATCCATGCTCGAATGCACTCATTTCACATGAAAGCAATGTTCGTTGTCCAACGTGTGCTTTAGGCGCAGAAAGGGCTTTACAGGGTGACTGAATGCACTTCTGCGCTTGGAAAGCTGCTTTCATGCACTCGGTGACAGAAAGTGTGTTGTCCCTCTCTGAACAAGTGCATGTCACAGTACTTTGTTTAAAACTCGTTTCAGATGTGCTTTTTCAGTTAAAATGTCCAATATGAAGAAAATGTGTTAAAAGCTCGAAAACATGAAAATCCGTGCTTAGAAAGTTGTTACATGTCACATATGCTCGAATGCACTCATTTCACATGAAAGCAATGTTCGTTGTCCAACGTGTGCTTTAGGCGCAGAAAGGGCTTTACAGAGTGACTGAATGCACTTCTGCGCTCCGAAAGCTGTTTTCATGCACTCGGTGACAGAAAGTGTGTTTTCCCTCTCTGAACAAGTGCTTTTCACAGGACTTTGTTTAAAACTCGTTTCAGATGTGCTTTTTCAGTTAAATACAGTACAGTTAAAATGTCCAATGTGATGAAAATGGTTAAAAGCTCGAAAACATGAAAATCCATGCTCGAATGCACTCATTTCACATGAAATCAATGTTCGTTGTCGAACGTGTTCCTTAGGCGCAGAAAGGGCTTTACAGGGTGACTGAATGCACTTCTGCGCTCCGAAAGCTGTTTTCATGCACTCGGTGACAGAAAGTGTGTTTTCCCTCTCTGAACAAGTGCTTTTCACAGGACTTTGTTTAAAACTCGTTTCAGATGTGCTTTTTCAGTTAAAATGTCCAATATGATGAAAATGTGCTAAAAGCTCGAAAACATGAAAATCCATGCTTAGAAAGTTGTTACATGTCACATATGCTGGAATGCACTCATTTCACTCAAAAATCAATGTTCCTTGTCAAACGTTTGCTTCATGCTCTGAAAAGGCGTTAGAAACAGACTTAATGCGCCGCTGCGTGAGGAAAGCTGTTTTCATCTACTCGGTGACAGTGTGTTTTCCCACCCTGAACAAGTGCATCTCACAATCCTATGTTGAAAACTCGTTTCAGACGTGCTTTTACAGTTAAAATGACAAATATGATGAAAATGTGTTAAAAGCTTGAAAACATGAAAATCCATGCTCGAATGCACTCATTTCACATGAAAGCAATGTTCGTTGTCGAACGTGTTCCTTAGGCGCAGAAAGGGCTTTACAGGGTGACTGAATGCACTTCTGCGCTCCGAAAGCTGTTTTCATGCACTCGGTGACAGAAAGTGTGTTTTCCCTCTCTGAAAAAGTGCTTTTCACAGGACTTTGTTTAAAACTCGTTTCAGATGTGCTTTTTCAGTTAAAATGTCCAATATGATGAAAATGTGCTAAAAGCTCGAAAACATGAAAATCCATGCTTAGAAAGTTGTTACATGTCACATATGCTGGAATGCACTCATTTCACTCAAAAATCAATGTTCCTTGTCAAACGTTTGCTTCATGCTCTGAAAAGGCGTTAGAAACAGGCTTAATGCGCCGCTGCGTGAGGAAAGCTGTTTTCATCTACTCGGTGACAGTGTGTTTTCCCACCCTGAACAAGTGCATCTCACAATCCTATGTTGAAAACTCGTTTCAGACGTGCTTTTACAGTTAAAATGACAAATATGATGAAAATGTGTTAAAAGCTTGAAAACATGAAAATCCATGCTTAGAAAGTTGTTACATGTCACATATGCTGGAATGCACTCATTTCACTCAAAAATCAATGTTCCTTGTCAAACGTTTGCTTCATGCTCTGAAAAGGCGTTAGAAACAGGCTTAATGCGCCGCTGCGTGAGGAAAGCTGTTTTCATCTACTCGGTGACAGTGTGTTTTCCCACCCTGAACAAGTGCATCTCACAATCCTATGTTGAAAACTCGTTTCAGACGTGCTTTTACAGTTAAAATGACAAATATGATGAAAATGTGTTAAAAGCTTGAAAACATGAAAATCCATGCTCGAATGCACTCATTTCACATGAAAGCAATGTTCGTTGTCCAACGTGTGCTTTAGGCGCAGAAAGGGCTTTACAGGGTGACTGAATGCACTTCTGCGCTTGGAAAGCTGCTTTCATGCACTCGGTGACAGAAAGTGTGTTGTCCCTCTCTGAACAAGTGCATGTCACAGTACTTTGTTTAAAACTCGTTTCAGATGTGCTTTTTCAGTTAAAATGTCCAATATGAAGAAAATGTGTTAAAAGCTCGAAAACATGAAAATCCGTGCTTAGAAAGTTGTTACATGTCACATATGCTCGAATGCACTCATTTCACATGAAATCAATGTTCGTTGTCAAACGTGTGCTTTAGGCGCAGAAAGGGCTTTACAGAGTGACTGAATGCACTTCTGCGCTCCGAAAGCTGTTTTCATGCACTCGGTGACAGAAAGTGTGTTTTCCCTCTCTGAACAAGTGCTTTTCACAGGACTTTGTTTAAAACTCGTTTCAGATGTGCTTTTTCAGTTAAAATGTCCAATATGATGAAAATGTGCTAAAGCTCGAAAACATGAAAATCCATGCTTAGAAAGTTGTTACATGTCACATATGCTGGAATGCACTCATTTCACTCAAAAATCAATGTTCCTTGTCAAACGTTTGCTTCATGCTCTGAAAAGGCGTTAGAAACAGGCTTAATGCGCCGCTGCGTGAGGAAAGCTGTTTTCATCTACTCGGTGACAGTGTGTTTTCCCACCCTGAACAAGTGCATCTCACAATCCTATGTTGAAAACTCGTTTCAGACGTGCTTTTACAGTTAAAATGACAAATATGATGAAAATGTGTTAAAAGCTCGAAAACATGAAAATCCATGCTCGAATGCACTCATTTCACATGAAATCAATGTTCGTTGTCGAACGTGTTCCTTAGGCGCAGAAAGGGCTTTACAGGGTGACTGAATGCACTTCTGCGCTCCGAAAGCTGTTTTCATGCACTCGGTGACAGAAAGTGTGTTTTCCCTCTCTGAACAAGTGCTTTTCACAGGACTTTGTTTAAAACTCGTTTCAGATGTGCTTTTTCAGTTAAAATGTCCAATATGATGAAAATGTGCTAAAAGCTCGAAAACATGAAAATCCATGCTTAGAAAGTTGTTACATGTCACATATGCTGGAATGCACTCATTTCACTCAAAAATCAATGTTCCTTGTCAAACGTTTGCTTCATGCTCTGAAAAGGCGTTAGAAACAGGCTTAATGCGCCGCTGCGTGAGGAAAGCTGTTTTCATCTACTCGGTGACAGTGTGTTTTCCCACCCTGAACAAGTGCATCTCACAATCCTATGTTGAAAACTCGTTTCAGACGTGCTTTTACAGTTAAAATGACAAATATGATGAAAATGTGTTAAAAGCTTGAAAACATGAAAATCCATGCTCGAATGCACTCATTTCACATGAAAGCAATGTTCGTTGTCCAACGTGTGCTTTAGGCGCAGAAAGGGCTTTACAGGGTGACTGAATGCACTTCTGCGCTTGGAAAGCTGCTTTCATGCACTCGGTGACAGAAAGTGTGTTGTCCCTCTCTGAACAAGTGCATGTCACAGTACTTTGTTTAAAACTCGTTTCAGATGTGCTTTTTCAGTTAAAATGTCCAATATGAAGAAAATGTGTTAAAAGCTCGAAAACATGAAAATCCGTGCTTAGAAAGTTGTTACATGTCACATATGCTCGAATGCACTCATTTCACATGAAATCAATGTTCGTTGTCAAACGTGTGCTTTAGGCGCAGAAAGGGCTTTACAGAGTGACTGAATGCACTTCTGCGCTCCGAAAGCTGTTTTCATGCACTCGGTGACAGAAAGTGTGTTTTCCCTCTCTGAACAAGTGCTTTTCACAGGACTTTGTTTAAAACTCGTTTCAGATGTGCTTTTTCAGTTAAAATGTCCAATATGATGAAAATGTGCTAAAGCTCGAAAACATGAAAATCCATGCTTAGAAAGTTGTTACATGTCACATATGCTGGAATGCACTCATTTCACTCAAAAATCAATGTTCCTTGTCAAACGTTTGCTTCATGCTCTGAAAAGGCGTTAGAAACAGGCTTAATGCGCCGCTGCGTGAGGAAAGCTGTTTTCATCTATTCGGTGACAGTGTGTTTTCCCACCCTGAACAAGTGCATCTCACAATCCTATGTTGAAAACTCGTTTCAGACGTGCTTTTACAGTTAAAATGACAAATATGATGAAAATGTGTTAAAAGCTTGAAAACATGAAAATCCATGCTTAGAAAGTTGTTACATGTCACATATGCTGGAATGCACTCATTTCACTCAAAAATCAATGTTCCTTGTCAAACGTTTGCTTCATGCTCTGAAAAGGCGTTAGAAACAGGCTTAATGCGCCGCTGCGTGAGGAAAGCTGTTTTCATCTACTCGGTGACAGTGTGTTTTCCCACCCTGAACAAGTGCATCTCACAATCCTATGTTGAAAACTCGTTTCAGACGTGCTTTTACAGTTAAAATGACAAATATGATGAAAATGTGTTAAAAGCTTGAAAACATGAAAATCCATGCTCGAATGCACTCATTTCACATGAAAGCAATGTTCGTTGTCCAACGTGTGCTTTAGGCGCAGAAAGGGCTTTACAGGGTGACTGAATGCACTTCTGCGCTTGGAAAGCTGCTTTCATGCACTCGGTGACAGAAAGTGTGTTGTCCCTCTCTGAACAAGTGCATGTCACAGTACTTTGTTTAAAACTCGTTTCAGATGTGCTTTTTCAGTTAAAATGTCCAATATGATGAAAATGTGCTAAAAGCTCGAAAACATGAAAATCCATGCTTAGAAAGTTGTTACATGTCACATATGCTGGAATGCACTCATTTCACTCAAAAATCAATGTTCCTTGTCAAACGTTTGCTTTATGCTCTGAAAAGGCGTTAGAAACAGGCTTAATGCGCCGCTGCGTGAGGAAAGCTGTTTTCATCTACTCGGTGACAGTGTGTTTTCCCACCCTGAACAAGTGCATCTCACAATCCTATGTTGAAAACTCGTTTCAGACGTGCTTTTACAGTTAAAATGACAAATATGATGAAAATGTGTTAAAAGCTTGAAAACATGAAAATCCATGCTCGAATGCACTCATTTCACATGAAAGCAATGTTCGTTGTCCAACGTGTGCTTTAGGCGCAGAAAGGGCTTTACAGAGTGACTGAATGCACTTCTGCGCTCCGAAAGCTGTTTTCATGCACTCGGTGACAGAAAGTGTGTTTTCCCTCTCTGAACAAGTGCTTTTCACAGGACTTTGTTTAAAACTCGTTTCAGATGTGCTTTTTCAGTTAAATACAGTACAGTTAAAATGTCCAATGTGATGAAAATGGTTAAAAGCTCGAAAACATGAAAATCCATGCTCGAATGCACTCATTTCACATGAAATCAATGTTCGTTGTCGAACGTGTTCCTTAGGCGCAGAAAGGGCTTTACAGGGTGACTGAATGCACTTCTGCGCTCCGAAAGCTGTTTTCATGCACTCGGTGACAGAAAGTGTGTTTTCCCTCTCTGAACAAGTGCTTTTCACAGGACTTTGTTTAAAACTCGTTTCAGATGTGCTTTTTCAGTTAAAATGTCCAATATGATGAAAATGTGCTAAAAGCTCGAAAACATGAAAATCCATGCTTAGAAAGTTGTTACATGTCACATATGCTGGAATGCACTCATTTCACTCAAAAATCAATGTTCCTTGTCAAACGTTTGCTTCATGCTCTGAAAAGGCGTTAGAAACAGGCTTAATGCGCCGCTGCGTGAGGAAAGCTGTTTTCATCTACTCGGTGACAGTGTGTTTTCCCACCCTGAACAAGTGCATCTCACAATCCTATGTTGAAAACTCGTTTCAGACGTGCTTTTACAGTTAAAATGACAAATATGATGAAAATGTGTTAAAAGCTTGAAAACATGAAAATCCATGCTCGAATGCACTCATTTCACATGAAAGCAATGTTCGTTGTCGAACGTGTTCCTTAGGCGCAGAAAGGGCTTTACAGGGTGACTGAATGCACTTCTGCGCTCCGAAAGCTGTTTTCATGCACTCGGTGACAGAAAGTGTGTTTTCCCTCTCTGAAAAAGTGCTTTTCACAGGACTTTGTTTAAAACTCGTTTCAGATGTGCTTTTTCAGTTAAAATGTCCAATATGATGAAAATGTGCTAAAAGCTCGAAAACATGAAAATCCATGCTTAGAAAGTTGTTACATGTCACATATGCTGGAATGCACTCATTTCACTCAAAAATCAATGTTCCTTGTCAAACGTTTGCTTCATGCTCTGAAAAGGCGTTAGAAACAGGCTTAATGCGCCGCTGCGTGAGGAAAGCTGTTTTCATCTACTCGGTGACAGTGTGTTTTCCCACCCTGAACAAGTGCATCTCACAATCCTATGTTGAAAACTCGTTTCAGACGTGCTTTTACAGTTAAAATGACAAATATGATGAAAATGTGTTAAAAGCTTGAAAACATGAAAATCCATGCTCGAATGCACTCATTTCACATGAAAGCAATGTTCGTTGTCCAACGTGTGCTTTAGGCGCAGAAAGGGCTTTACAGGGTGACTGAATGCACTTCTGCGCTTGGAAAGCTGCTTTCATGCACTCGGTGACAGAAAGTGTGTTGTCCCTCTCTGAACAAGTGCATGTCACAGTACTTTGTTTAAAACTCGTTTCAGATGTGCTTTTTCAGTTAAAATGTCCAATATGAAGAAAATGTGTTAAAAGCTCGAAAACATGAAAATCCGTGCTTAGAAAGTTGTTACATGTCACATATGCTCGAATGCACTCATTTCACATGAAATCAATGTTCGTTGTCAAACGTGTGCTTTAGGCGCAGAAAGGGCTTTACAGAGTGACTGAATGCACTTCTGCGCTCCGAAAGCTGTTTTCATGCACTCGGTGACAGAAAGTGTGTTTTCCCTCTCTGAACAAGTGCTTTTCACAGGACTTTGTTTAAAACTCGTTTCAGATGTGCTTTTTCAGTTAAAATGTCCAATATGATGAAAATGTGCTAAAGCTCGAAAACATGAAAATCCATGCTTAGAAAGTTGTTACATGTCACATATGCTGGAATGCACTCATTTCACTCAAAAATCAATGTTCCTTGTCAAACGTTTGCTTCATGCTCTGAAAAGGCGTTAGAAACAGGCTTAATGCGCCGCTGCGTGAGGAAAGCTGTTTTCATCTACTCGGTGACAGTGTGTTTTCCCACCCTGAACAAGTGCATCTCACAATCCTATGTTGAAAACTCGTTTCAGACGTGCTTTTACAGTTAAAATGACAAATATGATGAAAATGTGTTAAAAGCTTGAAAACATGAAAATCCATGCTCGAATGCACTCATTTCACATGAAAGCAATGTTCGTTGTCCAACGTGTGCTTTAGGCGCAGAAAGGGCTTTACAGGGTGACTGAATGCACTTCTGCGCTCCGAAAGCTGTTTTCATGCACTCGGTGACAGAAAGTGTGTTTTCCCTCTCTGAACAAGTGCTTTTCACAGGACTTTGTTTAAAACTCGTTTCAGATGTGCTTTTTCAGTTAAAATGTCCAATATGATGAAAATGTGCTAAAAGCTCGAAAACATGAAAATCCATGCTTAGAAAGTTGTTACATGTCACATATGCTGGAATGCACTCATTTCACTCAAAAATCAATGTTCCTTGTCAAACGTTTGCTTCATGCTCTGAAAAGGCGTTAGAAACAGGCTTAATGCGCCGCTGCGTGAGGAAAGCTGTTTTCATCTACTCGGTGACAGTGTGTTTTCCCACCCTGAACAAGTGCATCTCACAATCCTATGTTGAAAACTCGTTTCAGACGTGCTTTTACAGTTAAAATGACAAATATGATGAAAATGTGTTAAAAGCTTGAAAACATGAAAATCCATGCTCGAATGCACTCATTTCACATGAAAGCAATGTTCGTTGTCCAACGTGTGCTTTAGGCGCAGAAAGGGCTTTACAGGGTGACTGAATGCACTTCTGCGCTTGGAAAGCTGCTTTCATGCACTCGGTGACAGAAAGTGTGTTGTCCCTCTCTGAACAAGTGCATGTCACAGTACTTTGTTTAAAACTCGTTTCAGATGTGCTTTTTCAGTTAAAATGTCCAATATGAAGAAAATGTGTTAAAAGCTCGAAAACATGAAAATCCGTGCTTAGAAAGTTGTTACATGTCACATATGCTCGAATGCACTCATTTCACATGAAATCAATGTTTGTTGTCAAACGTGTGCTTTAGGCGCAGAAAGGGCTTTACAGAGTGACTGAATGCACTTCTGCGCTCCGAAAGCTGTTTTCATGCACTCGGTGACAGAAAGTGTGTTTTCCCTCTCTGAACAAGTGCTTTTCACAGGACTTTGTTTAAAACTCGTTTCAGATGTGCTTTTTCAGTTAAAATGTCCAATATGATGAAAATGTGCTAAAGCTCGAAAACATGAAAATCCATGCTTAGAAAGTTGTTACATGTCACATATGCTGGAATGCACTCATTTCACTCAAAAATCAATGTTCCTTGTCAAACGTTTGCTTCATGCTCTGAAAAGGCGTTAGAAACAGGCTTAATGCGCCGCTGCGTGAGGAAAGCTGTTTTCATCTACTCGGTGACAGTGTGTTTTCCCACCCTGAACAAGTGCATCTCACAATCCTATGTTGAAAACTCGTTTCAGACGTGCTTTTACAGTTAAAATGACAAATATGATGAAAATGTGTTAAAAGCTTGAAAACATGAAAATCCATGCTCGAATGCACTCATTTCACATGAAAGCAATGTTCGTTGTCCAACGTGTGCTTTAGGCGCAGAAAGGGCTTTACAGGGTGACTGAATGCACTTCTGCGCTCCGAAAGCTGTTTTCATGCACTCGGTGACAGAAAGTGTGTTTTCCCTCTCTGAACAAGTGCTTTTCACAGGACTTTGTTTAAAACTCGTTTCAGATGTGCTTTTTCAGTTAAAATGTCCAATATGATGAAAATGTGCTAAAAGCTCGAAAACATGAAAATCCATGCTTAGAAAGTTGTTACATGTCACATATGCTGGAATGCACTCATTTCACTCAAAAATCAATGTTCCTTGTCAAACGTTTGCTTCATGCTCTGAAAAGGCGTTAGAAACAGGCTTAATGCGCCGCTGCGTGAGGAAAGCTGTTTTCATCTACTCGGTGACAGTGTGTTTTCCCACCCTGAACAAGTGCATCTCACAATCCTATGTTGAAAACTCGTTTCAGACGTGCTTTTACAGTTAAAATGACAAATATGATGAAAATGTGTTAAAAGCTTGAAAACATGAAAATCCATGCTCGAATGCACTCATTTCACATGAAAGCAATGTTCGTTGTCCAACGTGTGCTTTAGGCGCAGAAAGGGCTTTACAGGGTGACTGAATGCACTTCTGCGCTTGGAAAGCTGCTTTCATGCACTCGGTGACAGAAAGTGTGTTGTCCCTCTCTGAACAAGTGCATGTCACAGTACTTTGTTTAAAACTCGTTTCAGATGTGCTTTTTCAGTTAAAATGTCCAATATGAAGAAAATGTGTTAAAAGCTCGAAAACATGAAAATCCGTGCTTAGAAAGTTGTTACATGTCACATATGCTCGAATGCACTCATTTCACATGAAATCAATGTTCGTTGTCAAACGTGTGCTTTAGGCGCAGAAAGGGCTTTACAGAGTGACTGAATGCACTTCTGCGCTCCGAAAGCTGTTTTCATGCACTCGGTGACAGAAAGTGTGTTTTCCCTCTCTGAACAAGTGCTTTTCACAGGACTTTGTTTAAAACTCGTTTCAGATGTGCTTTTTCAGTTAAAATGTCCAATATGATGAAAATGTGCTAAAGCTCGAAAACATGAAAATCCATGCTTAGAAAGTTGTTACATGTCACATATGCTGGAATGCACTCATTTCACTCAAAAATCAATGTTCCTTGTCAAACGTTTGCTTCATGCTCTGAAAAGGCGTTAGAAACAGGCTTAATGCGCCGCTGCGTGAGGAAAGCTGTTTTCATCTACTCGGTGACAGTGTGTTTTCCCACCCTGAACAAGTGCATCTCACAATCCTATGTTGAAAACTCGTTTCAGACGTGCTTTTACAGTTAAAATGACAAATATGATGAAAATGTGTTAAAAGCTTGAAAACATGAAAATCCATGCTTAGAAAGTTGTTACATGTCACATATGCTGGAATGCACTCATTTCACTCAAAAATCAATGTTCCTTGTCAAACGTTTGCTTCATGCTCTGAAAAGGCGTTAGAAACAGGCTTAATGCGCCGCTGCGTGAGGAAAGCTGTTTTCATCTACTCGGTGACAGTGTGTTTTCCCACCCTGAACAAGTGCATCTCACAATCCTATGTTGAAAACTCGTTTCAGACGTGCTTTTACAGTTAAAATGACAAATATGATGAAAATGTGTTAAAAGCTTGAAAACATGAAAATCCATGCTCGAATGCACTCATTTCACATGAAAGCAATGTTCGTTGTCCAACGTGTGCTTTAGGCGCAGAAAGGGCTTTACAGGGTGACTGAATGCACTTCTGCGCTTGGAAAGCTGCTTTCATGCACTCGGTGACAGAAAGTGTGTTGTCCCTCTCTGAACAAGTGCATGTCACAGTACTTTGTTTAAAACTCGTTTCAGATGTGCTTTTTCAGTTAAAATGTCCAATATGAAGAAAATGTGTTAAAAGCTCGAAAACATGAAAATCCGTGCTTAGAAAGTTGTTACATGTCACATATGCTCGAATGCACTCATTTCACATGAAATCAATGTTCGTTGTCAAACGTGTGCTTTAGGCGCAGAAAGGGCTTTACAGAGTGACTGAATGCACTTCTGCGCTCCGAAAGCTGTTTTCATGCACTCGGTGACAGAAAGTGTGTTTTCCCTCTCTGAACAAGTGCTTTTCACAGGACTTTGTTTAAAACTCGTTTCAGATGTGCTTTTTCAGTTAAAATGTCCAATATGATGAAAATGTGCTAAAGCTCGAAAACATGAAAATCCATGCTTAGAAAGTTGTTACATGTCACATATGCTGGAATGCACTCATTTCACTCAAAAATCAATGTTCCTTGTCAAACGTTTGCTTCATGCTCTGAAAAGGCGTTAGAAACAGGCTTAATGCGCCGCTGCGTGAGGAAAGCTGTTTTCATCTACTCGGTGACAGTGTGTTTTCCCACCCTGAACAAGTGCATCTCACAATCCTATGTTGAAAACTCGTTTCAGACGTGCTTTTACAGTTAAAATGACAAATATGATGAAAATGTGTTAAAAGCTTGAAAACATGAAAATCCATGCTCGAATGCACTCATTTCACATGAAAGCAATGTTCGTTGTCCAACGTGTGCTTTAGGCGCAGAAAGGGCTTTACAGGGTGACTGAATGCACTTCTGCGCTCCGAAAGCTGTTTTCATGCACTCGGTGACAGAAAGTGTGTTTTCCCTCTCTGAACAAGTGCTTTTCACAGGACTTTGTTTAAAACTCGTTTCAGATGTGCTTTTTCAGTTAAAATGTCCAATATGATGAAAATGTGCTAAAAGCTCGAAAACATGAAAATCCATGCTTAGAAAGTTGTTACATGTCACATATGCTGGAATGCACTCATTTCACTCAAAAATCAATGTTCCTTGTCAAACGTTTGCTTCATGCTCTGAAAAGGCGTTAGAAACAGGCTTAATGCGCCGCTGCGTGAGGAAAGCTGTTTTCATCTACTCGGTGACAGTGTGTTTTCCCACCCTGAACAAGTGCATCTCACAATCCTATGTTGAAAACTCGTTTCAGACGTGCTTTTACAGTTAAAATGACAAATATGATGAAAATGTGTTAAAAGCTTGAAAACATGAAAATCCATGCTCGAATGCACTCATTTCACATGAAAGCAATGTTCGTTGTCCAACGTGTGCTTTAGGCGCAGAAAGGGCTTTACAGGGTGACTGAATGCACTTCTGCGCTTGGAAAGCTGCTTTCATGCACTCGGTGACAGAAAGTGTGTTGTCCCTCTCTGAACAAGTGCATGTCACAGTACTTTGTTTAAAACTCGTTTCAGATGTGCTTTTTCAGTTAAAATGTCCAATATGAAGAAAATGTGTTAAAAGCTCGAAAACATGAAAATCCGTGCTTAGAAAGTTGTTACATGTCACATATGCTCGAATGCACTCATTTCACATGAAATCAATGTTCGTTGTCAAACGTGTGCTTTAGGCGCAGAAAGGGCTTTACAGAGTGACTGAATGCACTTCTGCGCTCCGAAAGCTGTTTTCATGCACTCGGTGACAGAAAGTGTGTTTTCCCTCTCTGAACAAGTGCTTTTCACAGGACTTTGTTTAAAACTCGTTTCAGATGTGCTTTTTCAGTTAAATACAGTACAGTTAAAATGTCCAATATGATGAAAATGTGCTAAAGCTCGAAAACATGAAAATCCATGCTTAGAAAGTTGTTACATGTCACATATGCTGGAATGCACTCATTTCACTCAAAAATCAATGTTCCTTGTCAAACGTTTGCTTCATGCTCTGAAAAGGCGTTAGAAACAGGCTTAATGCGCCGCTGCGTGAGGAAAGCTGTTTTCATCTACTCGGTGACAGTGTGTTTTCCCACCCTGAACAAGTGCATCTCACAATCCTATGTTGAAAACTCGTTTCAGACGTGCTTTTACAGTTAAAATGACAAATATGATGAAAATGTGTTAAAAGCTTGAAAACATGAAAATCCATGCTCGAATGCACTCATTTCACATGAAAGCAATGTTCGTTGTCCAACGTGTGCTTTAGGCGCAGAAAGGGCTTTACAGGGTGACTGAATGCACTTCTGCGCTCCGAAAGCTGTTTTCATGCACTCGGTGACAGAAAGTGTGTTTTCCCTCTCTGAACAAGTGCTTTTCACAGGACTTTGTTTAAAACTCGTTTCAGATGTGCTTTTTCAGTTAAAATGTCCAATATGATGAAAATGTGCTAAAAGCTCGAAAACATGAAAATCCATGCTTAGAAAGTTGTTACATGTCACATATGCTGGAATGCACTCATTTCACTCAAAAATCAATGTTCCTTGTCAAACGTTTGCTTCATGCTCTGAAAAGGCGTTAGAAACAGGCTTAATGCGCCGCTGCGTGAGGAAAGCTGTTTTCATCTACTCGGTGACAGTGTGTTTTCCCACCCTGAACAAGTGCATCTCACAATCCTATGTTGAAAACTCGTTTCAGACGTGCTTTTACAGTTAAAATGACAAATATGATGAAAATGTGTTAAAAGCTTGAAAACATGAAAATCCATGCTCGAATGCACTCATTTCACATGAAAGCAATGTTCGTTGTCCAACGTGTGCTTTAGGCGCAGAAAGGGCTTTACAGGGTGACTGAATGCACTTCTGCGCTCCGAAAGCTGTTTTCATGCACTCGGTGACAGAAAGTGTGTTTTCCCTCTCTGAACAAGTGCTTTTCACAGGACTTTGTTTAAAACTCGTTTCAGATGTGCTTTTTCAGTTAAAATGTCCAATATGATGAAAATGTGCTAAAAGCTCGAAAACATGAAAATCCATGCTTAGAAAGTTGTTACATGTCACATATGCTGGAATGCACTCATTTCACTCAAAAATCAATGTTCCTTGTCAAACGTTTGCTTCATGCTCTGAAAAGGCGTTAGAAACAGGCTTAATGCGCCGCTGCGTGAGGAAAGCTGTTTTCATCTACTCGGTGACAGTGTGTTTTCCCACCCTGAACAAGTGCATCTCACAATCCTATGTTGAAAACTCGTTTCAGACGTGCTTTTACAGTTAAAATGACAAATATGATGAAAATGTGTTAAAAGCTTGAAAACATGAAAATCCATGCTCGAATGCACTCATTTCACATGAAAGCAATGTTCGTTGTCCAACGTGTGCTTTAGGCGCAGAAAGGGCTTTACAGGGTGACTGAATGCACTTCTGCGCTTGGAAAGCTGCTTTCATGCACTCGGTGACAGAAAGTGTGTTGTCCCTCTCTGAACAAGTGCATGTCACAGTACTTTGTTTAAAACTCGTTTCAGATGTGCTTTTTCAGTTAAAATGTCCAATATGAAGAAAATGTGTTAAAAGCTCGAAAACATGAAAATCCGTGCTTAGAAAGTTGTTACATGTCACATATGCTCGAATGCACTCATTTCACATGAAATCAATGTTCGTTGTCAAACGTGTGCTTTAGGCGCAGAAAGGGCTTTACAGAGTGACTGAATGCACTTCTGCGCTCCGAAAGCTGTTTTCATGCACTCGGTGACAGAAAGTGTGTTTTCCCTCTCTGAACAAGTGCTTTTCACAGGACTTTGTTTAAAACTCGTTTCAGATGTGCTTTTTCAGTTAAATACAGTACAGTTAAAATGTCCAATATGATGAAAATGTGCTAAAGCTCGAAAACATGAAAATCCATGCTTAGAAAGTTGTTACATGTCACATATGCTGGAATGCACTCATTTCACTCAAAAATCAATGTTCCTTGTCAAACGTTTGCTTCATGCTCTGAAAAGGCGTTAGAAACAGGCTTAATGCGCCGCTGCGTGAGGAAAGCTGTTTTCATCTACTCGGTGACAGTGTGTTTTCCCACCCTGAACAAGTGCATCTCACAATCCTATGTTGAAAACTCGTTTCAGACGTGCTTTTACAGTTAAAATGACAAATATGATGAAAATGTGTTAAAAGCTTGAAAACATGAAAATCCATGCTCGAATGCACTCATTTCACATGAAAGCAATGTTCGTTGTCCAACGTGTGCTTTAGGCGCAGAAAGGGCTTTACAGGGTGACTGAATGCACTTCTGCGCTCCGAAAGCTGTTTTCATGCACTCGGTGACAGAAAGTGTGTTTTCCCTCTCTGAACAAGTGCTTTTCACAGGACTTTGTTTAAAACTCGTTTCAGATGTGCTTTTTCAGTTAAAATGTCCAATATGATGAAAATGTGCTAAAAGCTCGAAAACATGAAAATCCATGCTTAGAAAGTTGTTACATGTCACATATGCTGGAATGCACTCATTTCACTCAAAAATCAATGTTCCTTGTCAAACGTTTGCTTCATGCTCTGAAAAGGCGTTAGAAACAGGCTTAATGCGCCGCTGCGTGAGGAAAGCTGTTTTCATCTACTCGGTGACAGTGTGTTTTCCCACCCTGAACAAGTGCATCTCACAATCCTATGTTGAAAACTCGTTTCAGACGTGCTTTTACAGTTAAAATGACAAATATGATGAAAATGTGTTAAAAGCTTGAAAACATGAAAATCCATGCTTAGAAAGTTGTTACATGTCACATATGCTGGAATGCACTCATTTCACTCAAAAATCAATGTTCCTTGTAAAACGTTTGCTTCATGCTCTGAAAAGGCGTTAGAAACAGGCTTAATGCGCCGCTGCGTGAGGAAAGCTGTTTTCATCTACTCGGTGACAGTGTGTTTTCCCACCCTGAACAAGTGCATCTCACAATCCTATGTTGAAAACTCGTTTCAGACGTGCTTTTACAGTTAAAATGACAAATATGATGAAAGTGTGTTAAAAGCTTGAAAACATGAAAATCCATGCTCGAATGCACTCATTTCACATGAAAGCAATGTTCGTTGTCCAACGTGTGCTTTAGGCGCAGAAAGGGCTTTACAGGGTGACTGAATGCACTTCTGCGCTCCGAAAGCTGTTTTCATGCACTCGGTGACAGAAAGTGTGTTTTCCCTCTCTGAACAAGTGCTTTTCACAGGACTTTGTTTAAAACTCGTTTCAGATGTGCTTTTTCAGTTAAAATGTCCAATATGATGAAAATGTGCTAAAAGCTCGAAAACATGAAAATCCATGCTTAGAAAGTTGTTACATGTCACATATGCTGGAATGCACTCATTTCACTCAAAAATCAATGTTCCTTGTCAAACGTTTGCTTCATGCTCTGAAAAGGCGTTAGAAACAGGCTTAATGCGCCGCTGCGTGAGGAAAGCTGTTTTCATCTACTCGGTGACAGTGTGTTTTCCCACCCTGAACAAGTGCATCTCACAATCCTATGTTGAAAACTCGTTTCAGACGTGCTTTTACAGTTAAAATGACAAATATGATGAAAATGTGTTAAAAGCTTGAAAACATGAAAATCCATGCTCGAATGCACTCATTTCACATGAAAGCAATGTTCGTTGTCCAACGTGTGCTTTAGGCGCAGAAAGGGCTTTACAGGGTGACTGAATGCACTTCTGCGCTTGGAAAGCTGCTTTCATGCACTCGGTGACAGAAAGTGTGTTGTCCCTCTCTGAACAAGTGCATGTCACAGTACTTTGTTTAAAACTCGTTTCAGATGTGCTTTTTCAGTTAAAATGTCCAATATGAAGAAAATGTGTTAAAAGCTCGAAAACATGAAAATCCGTGCTTAGAAAGTTGTTACATGTCACATATGCTCGAATGCACTCATTTCACATGAAATCAATGTTCGTTGTCAAACGTGTGCTTTAGGCGCAGAAAGGGCTTTACAGAGTGACTGAATGCACTTCTGCGCTCCGAAAGCTGTTTTCATGCACTCGGTGACAGAAAGTGTGTTTTCCCTCTCTGAACAAGTGCTTTTCACAGGACTTTGTTTAAAACTCGTTTCAGATGTGCTTTTTCAGTTAAAATGTCCAATATGATGAAAATGTGCTAAAGCTCGAAAACATGAAAATCCATGCTTAGAAAGTTGTTACATGTCACATATGCTGGAATGCACTCATTTCACTCAAAAATCAATGTTCCTTGTCAAACGTTTGCTTCATGCTCTGAAAAGGCGTTAGAAACAGGCTTAATGCGCCGCTGCGTGAGGAAAGCTGTTTTCATCTACTCGGTGACAGTGTGTTTTCCCACCCTGAACAAGTGCATCTCACAATCCTATGTTGAAAACTCGTTTCAGACGTGCTTTTACAGTTAAAATGACAAATATGATGAAAATGTGTTAAAAGCTTGAAAACATGAAAATCCATGCTTAGAAAGTTGTTACATGTCACATATGCTGGAATGCACTCATTTCACTCAAAAATCAATGTTCCTTGTCAAACGTTTGCTTCATGCTCTGAAAAGGCGTTAGAAACAGGCTTAATGCGCCGCTGCGTGAGGAAAGCTGTTTTCATCTACTCGGTGACAGTGTGTTTTCCCACCCTGAACAAGTGCATCTCACAATCCTATGTTGAAAACTCGTTTCAGACGTGCTTTTACAGTTAAAATGACAAATATGATGAAAATGTGTTAAAAGCTTGAAAACATGAAAATCCATGCTCGAATGCACTCATTTCACATGAAAGCAATGTTCGTTGTCCAACGTGTGCTTTAGGCGCAGAAAGGGCTTTACAGGGTGACTGAATGCACTTCTGCGCTTGGAAAGCTGCTTTCATGCACTCGGTGACAGAAAGTGTGTTGTCCCTCTCTGAACAAGTGCATGTCACAGTACTTTGTTTAAAACTCGTTTCAGATGTGCTTTTTCAGTTAAAATGTCCAATATGAAGAAAATGTGTTAAAAGCTCGAAAACATGAAAATCCGTGCTTAGAAAGTTGTTACATGTCACATATGCTCGAATGCACTCATTTCACATGAAATCAATGTTCGTTGTCAAACGTGTGCTTTAGGCGCAGAAAGGGCTTTACAGAGTGACTGAATGCACTTCTGCGCTCCGAAAGCTGTTTTCATGCACTCGGTGACAGAAAGTGTGTTTTCCCTCTCTGAACAAGTGCTTTTCACAGGACTTTGTTTAAAACTCGTTTCAGATGTGCTTTTTCAGTTAAAATGTCCAATATGATGAAAATGTGCTAAAGCTCGAAAACATGAAAATCCATGCTTAGAAAGTTGTTACATGTCACATATGCTGGAATGCACTCATTTCACTCAAAAATCAATGTTCCTTGTCAAACGTTTGCTTCATGCTCTGAAAAGGCGTTAGAAACAGGCTTAATGCGCCGCTGCGTGAGGAAAGCTGTTTTCATCTACTCGGTGACAGTGTGTTTTCCCACCCTGAACAAGTGCATCTCACAATCCTATGTTGAAAACTCGTTTCAGACGTGCTTTTACAGTTAAAATGACAAATATGATGAAAATGTGTTAAAAGCTTGAAAACATGAAAATCCATGCTCGAATGCACTCATTTCACATGAAAGCAATGTTCGTTGTCCAACGTGTGCTTTAGGCGCAGAAAGGGCTTTACAGGGTGACTGAATGCACTTCTGCGCTCCGAAAGCTGTTTTCATGCACTCGGTGACAGAAAGTGTGTTTTCCCTCTCTGAACAAGTGCTTTTCACAGGACTTTGTTTAAAACTCGTTTCAGATGTGCTTTTTCAGTTAAAATGTCCAATATGATGAAAATGTGCTAAAAGCTCGAAAACATGAAAATCCATGCTTAGAAAGTTGTTACATGTCACATATGCTGGAATGCACTCATTTCACTCAAAAATCAATGTTCCTTGTCAAACGTTTGCTTCATGCTCTGAAAAGGCGTTAGAAACAGGCTTAATGCGCCGCTGCGTGAGGAAAGCTGTTTTCATCTACTCGGTGACAGTGTGTTTTCCCACCCTGAACAAGTGCATCTCACAATCCTATGTTGAAAACTCGTTTCAGACGTGCTTTTACAGTTAAAATGACAAATATGATGAAAATGTGTTAAAAGCTTGAAAACATGAAAATCCATGCTCGAATGCACTCATTTCACATGAAAGCAATGTTCGTTGTCCAACGTGTGCTTTAGGCGCAGAAAGGGCTTTACAGGGTGACTGAATGCACTTCTGCGCTTGGAAAGCTGCTTTCATGCACTCGGTGACAGAAAGTGTGTTGTCCCTCTCTGAACAAGTGCATGTCACAGTACTTTGTTTAAAACTCGTTTCAGATGTGCTTTTTCAGTTAAAATGTCCAATATGAAGAAAATGTGTTAAAAGCTCGAAAACATGAAAATCCGTGCTTAGAAAGTTGTTACATGTCACATATGCTCGAATGCACTCATTTCACATGAAATCAATGTTCGTTGTCAAACGTGTGCTTTAGGCGCAGAAAGGGCTTTACAGAGTGACTGAATGCACTTCTGCGCTCCGAAAGCTGTTTTCATGCACTCGGTGACAGAAAGTGTGTTTTCCCTCTCTGAACAAGTGCTTTTCACAGGACTTTGTTTAAAACTCGTTTCAGATGTGCTTTTTCAGTTAAAATGTCCAATATGATGAAAATGTGCTAAAGCTCGAAAACATGAAAATCCATGCTTAGAAAGTTGTTACATGTCACATATGCTGGAATGCACTCATTTCACTCAAAAATCAATGTTCCTTGTCAAACGTTTGCTTCATGCTCTGAAAAGGCGTTAGAAACAGGCTTAATGCGCCGCTGCGTGAGGAAAGCTGTTTTCATCTACTCGGTGACAGTGTGTTTTCCCACCCTGAACAAGTGCATCTCACAATCCTATGTTGAAAACTCGTTTCAGACGTGCTTTTACAGTTAAAATGACAAATATGATGAAAATGTGTTAAAAGCTTGAAAACATGAAAATCCATGCTTAGAAAGTTGTTACATGTCACATATGCTGGAATGCACTCATTTCACTCAAAAATCAATGTTCCTTGTCAAACGTTTGCTTCATGCTCTGAAAAGGCGTTAGAAACAGGCTTAATGCGCCGCTGCGTGAGGAAAGCTGTTTTCATCTACTCGGTGACAGTGTGTTTTCCCACCCTGAACAAGTGCATCTCACAATCCTATGTTGAAAACTCGTTTCAGACGTGCTTTTACAGTTAAAATGACAAATATGATGAAAATGTGTTAAAAGCTTGAAAACATGAAAATCCATGCTCGAATGCACTCATTTCACATGAAAGCAATGTTCGTTGTCCAACGTGTGCTTTAGGCGCAGAAAGGGCTTTACAGGGTGACTGAATGCACTTCTGCGCTTGGAAAGCTGCTTTCATGCACTCGGTGACAGAAAGTGTGTTGTCCCTCTCTGAACAAGTGCATGTCACAGTACTTTGTTTAAAACTCGTTTCAGATGTGCTTTTTCAGTTAAAATGTCCAATATGAAGAAAATGTGTTAAAAGCTCGAAAACATGAAAATCCGTGCTTAGAAAGTTGTTACATGTCACATATGCTCGAATGCACTCATTTCACATGAAATCAATGTTCGTTGTCAAACGTGTGCTTTAGGCGCAGAAAGGGCTTTACAGAGTGACTGAATGCACTTCTGCGCTCCGAAAGCTGTTTTCATGCACTCGGTGACAGAAAGTGTGTTTTCCCTCTCTGAACAAGTGCTTTTCACAGGACTTTGTTTAAAACTCGTTTCAGATGTGCTTTTTCAGTTAAAATGTCCAATATGATGAAAATGTGCTAAAAGCTCGAAAACATGAAAATCCATGCTTAGAAAGTTGTTACATGTCACATATGCTGGAATGCACTCATTTCACTCAAAAATCAATGTTCCTTGTCAAACGTTTGCTTCATGCTCTGAAAAGGCGTTAGAAACAGGCTTAATGCGCCGCTGCGTGAGGAAAGCTGTTTTCATCTACTCGGTGACAGTGTGTTTTCCCACCCTGAACAAGTGCATCTCACAATCCTATGTTGAAAACTCGTTTCAGACGTGCTTTTACAGTTAAAATGACAAATATGATGAAAATGTGTTAAAAGCTTGAAAACATGAAAATCCATGCTTAGAAAGTTGTTACATGTCACATATGCTGGAATGCACTCATTTCACTCAAAAATCAATGTTCCTTGTAAAACGTTTGCTTCATGCTCTGAAAAGGCGTTAGAAACAGGCTTAATGCGCCGCTGCGTGAGGAAAGCTGTTTTCATCTACTCGGTGACAGTGTGTTTTCCCACCCTGAACAAGTGCATCTCACAATCCTATGTTGAAAACTCGTTTCAGACGTGCTTTTACAGTTAAAATGACAAATATGATGAAAGTGTGTTAAAAGCTTGAAAACATGAAAATCCATGCTCGAATGCACTCATTTCACATGAAAGCAATGTTCGTTGTCCAACGTGTGCTTTAGGCGCAGAAAGGGCTTTACAGGGTGACTGAATGCACTTCTGCGCTCCGAAAGCTGTTTTCATGCACTCGGTGACAGAAAGTGTGTTTTCCCTCTCTGAACAAGTGCTTTTCACAGGACTTTGTTTAAAACTCGTTTCAGATGTGCTTTTTCAGTTAAAATGTCCAATATGATGAAAATGTGCTAAAAGCTCGAAAACATGAAAATCCATGCTTAGAAAGTTGTTACATGTCACATATGCTGGAATGCACTCATTTCACTCAAAAATCAATGTTCCTTGTCAAACGTTTGCTTCATGCTCTGAAAAGGCGTTAGAAACAGGCTTAATGCGCCGCTGCGTGAGGAAAGCTGTTTTCATCTACTCGGTGACAGTGTGTTTTCCCACCCTGAACAAGTGCATCTCACAATCCTATGTTGAAAACTCGTTTCAGACGTGCTTTTACAGTTAAAATGACAAATATGATGAAAATGTGTTAAAAGCTTGAAAACATGAAAATCCATGCTCGAATGCACTCATTTCACATGAAAGCAATGTTCGTTGTCCAACGTGTGCTTTAGGCGCAGAAAGGGCTTTACAGGGTGACTGAATGCACTTCTGCGCTTGGAAAGCTGCTTTCATGCACTCGGTGACAGAAAGTGTGTTGTCCCTCTCTGAACAAGTGCATGTCACAGTACTTTGTTTAAAACTCGTTTCAGATGTGCTTTTTCAGTTAAAATGTCCAATATGAAGAAAATGTGTTAAAAGCTCGAAAACATGAAAATCCGTGCTTAGAAAGTTGTTACATGTCACATATGCTCGAATGCACTCATTTCACATGAAATCAATGTTCGTTGTCAAACGTGTGCTTTAGGCGCAGAAAGGGCTTTACAGAGTGACTGAATGCACTTCTGCGCTCCGAAAGCTGTTTTCATGCACTCGGTGACAGAAAGTGTGTTTTCCCTCTCTGAACAAGTGCTTTTCACAGGACTTTGTTTAAAACTCGTTTCAGATGTGCTTTTTCAGTTAAAATGTCCAATATGATGAAAATGTGCTAAAGCTCGAAAACATGAAAATCCATGCTTAGAAAGTTGTTACATGTCACATATGCTGGAATGCACTCATTTCACTCAAAAATCAATGTTCCTTGTCAAACGTTTGCTTCATGCTCTGAAAAGGCGTTAGAAACAGGCTTAATGCGCCGCTGCGTGAGGAAAGCTGTTTTCATCTACTCGGTGACAGTGTGTTTTCCCACCCTGAACAAGTGCATCTCACAATCCTATGTTGAAAACTCGTTTCAGACGTGCTTTTACAGTTAAAATGACAAATATGATGAAAATGTGTTAAAAGCTTGAAAACATGAAAATCCATGCTTAGAAAGTTGTTACATGTCACATATGCTGGAATGCACTCATTTCACTCAAAAATCAATGTTCCTTGTCAAACGTTTGCTTCATGCTCTGAAAAGGCGTTAGAAACAGGCTTAATGCGCCGCTGCGTGAGGAAAGCTGTTTTCATCTACTCGGTGACAGTGTGTTTTCCCACCCTGAACAAGTGCATCTCACAATCCTATGTTGAAAACTCGTTTCAGACGTGCTTTTACAGTTAAAATGACAAATATGATGAAAATGTGTTAAAAGCTTGAAAACATGAAAATCCATGCTCGAATGCACTCATTTCACATGAAAGCAATGTTCGTTGTCCAACGTGTGCTTTAGGCGCAGAAAGGGCTTTACAGGGTGACTGAATGCACTTCTGCGCTTGGAAAGCTGCTTTCATGCACTCGGTGACAGAAAGTGTGTTGTCCCTCTCTGAACAAGTGCATGTCACAGTACTTTGTTTAAAACTCGTTTCAGATGTGCTTTTTCAGTTAAAATGTCCAATATGAAGAAAATGTGTTAAAAGCTCGAAAACATGAAAATCCGTGCTTAGAAAGTTGTTACATGTCACATATGCTCGAATGCACTCATTTCACATGAAATCAATGTTCGTTGTCAAACGTGTGCTTTAGGCGCAGAAAGGGCTTTACAGAGTGACTGAATGCACTTCTGCGCTCCGAAAGCTGTTTTCATGCACTCGGTGACAGAAAGTGTGTTTTCCCTCTCTGAACAAGTGCTTTTCACAGGACTTTGTTTAAAACTCGTTTCAGATGTGCTTTTTCAGTTAAAATGTCCAATATGATGAAAATGTGCTAAAGCTCGAAAACATGAAAATCCATGCTTAGAAAGTTGTTACATGTCACATATGCTGGAATGCACTCATTTCACTCAAAAATCAATGTTCCTTGTCAAACGTTTGCTTCATGCTCTGAAAAGGCGTTAGAAACAGGCTTAATGCGCCGCTGCGTGAGGAAAGCTGTTTTCATCTACTCGGTGACAGTGTGTTTTCCCACCCTGAACAAGTGCATCTCACAATCCTATGTTGAAAACTCGTTTCAGACGTGCTTTTACAGTTAAAATGACAAATATGATGAAAATGTGTTAAAAGCTTGAAAACATGAAAATCCATGCTCGAATGCACTCATTTCACATGAAAGCAATGTTCGTTGTCCAACGTGTGCTTTAGGCGCAGAAAGGGCTTTACAGGGTGACTGAATGCACTTCTGCGCTCCGAAAGCTGTTTTCATGCACTCGGTGACAGAAAGTGTGTTTTCCCTCTCTGAACAAGTGCTTTTCACAGGACTTTGTTTAAAACTCGTTTCAGATGTGCTTTTTCAGTTAAAATGTCCAATATGATGAAAATGTGCTAAAAGCTCGAAAACATGAAAATCCATGCTTAGAAAGTTGTTACATGTCACATATGCTGGAATGCACTCATTTCACTCAAAAATCAATGTTCCTTGTCAAACGTTTGCTTCATGCTCTGAAAAGGCGTTAGAAACAGGCTTAATGCGCCGCTGCGTGAGGAAAGCTGTTTTCATCTACTCGGTGACAGTGTGTTTTCCCACCCTGAACAAGTGCATCTCACAATCCTATGTTGAAAACTCGTTTCAGACGTGCTTTTACAGTTAAAATGACAAATATGATGAAAATGTGTTAAAAGCTTGAAAACATGAAAATCCATGCTCGAATGCACTCATTTCACATGAAAGCAATGTTCGTTGTCCAACGTGTGCTTTAGGCGCAGAAAGGGCTTTACAGGGTGACTGAATGCACTTCTGCGCTTGGAAAGCTGCTTTCATGCACTCGGTGACAGAAAGTGTGTTGTCCCTCTCTGAACAAGTGCATGTCACAGTACTTTGTTTAAAACTCGTTTCAGATGTGCTTTTTCAGTTAAAATGTCCAATATGAAGAAAATGTGTTAAAAGCTCGAAAACATGAAAATCCGTGCTTAGAAAGTTGTTACATGTCACATATGCTCGAATGCACTCATTTCACATGAAATCAATGTTCGTTGTCAAACGTGTGCTTTAGGCGCAGAAAGGGCTTTACAGAGTGACTGAATGCACTTCTGCGCTCCGAAAGCTGTTTTCATGCACTCGGTGACAGAAAGTGTGTTTTCCCTCTCTGAACAAGTGCTTTTCACAGGACTTTGTTTAAAACTCGTTTCAGATGTGCTTTTTCAGTTAAAATGTCCAATATGATGAAAATGTGCTAAAGCTCGAAAACATGAAAATCCATGCTTAGAAAGTTGTTACATGTCACATATGCTGGAATGCACTCATTTCACTCAAAAATCAATGTTCCTTGTCAAACGTTTGCTTCATGCTCTGAAAAGGCGTTAGAAACAGGCTTAATGCGCCGCTGCGTGAGGAAAGCTGTTTTCATCTACTCGGTGACAGTGTGTTTTCCCACCCTGAACAAGTGCATCTCACAATCCTATGTTGAAAACTCGTTTCAGACGTGCTTTTACAGTTAAAATGACAAATATGATGAAAATGTGTTAAAAGCTTGAAAACATGAAAATCCATGCTTAGAAAGTTGTTACATGTCACATATGCTGGAATGCACTCATTTCACTCAAAAATCAATGTTCCTTGTCAAACGTTTGCTTCATGCTCTGAAAAGGCGTTAGAAACAGGCTTAATGCGCCGCTGCGTGAGGAAAGCTGTTTTCATCTACTCGGTGACAGTGTGTTTTCCCACCCTGAACAAGTGCATCTCACAATCCTATGTTGAAAACTCGTTTCAGACGTGCTTTTACAGTTAAAATGACAAATATGATGAAAATGTGTTAAAAGCTTGAAAACATGAAAATCCATGCTCGAATGCACTCATTTCACATGAAAGCAATGTTCGTTGTCCAACGTGTGCTTTAGGCGCAGAAAGGGCTTTACAGGGTGACTGAATGCACTTCTGCGCTTGGAAAGCTGCTTTCATGCACTCGGTGACAGAAAGTGTGTTGTCCCTCTCTGAACAAGTGCATGTCACAGTACTTTGTTTAAAACTCGTTTCAGATGTGCTTTTTCAGTTAAAATGTCCAATATGAAGAAAATGTGTTAAAAGCTCGAAAACATGAAAATCCGTGCTTAGAAAGTTGTTACATGTCACATATGCTCGAATGCACTCATTTCACATGAAATCAATGTTCGTTGTCAAACGTGTGCTTTAGGCGCAGAAAGGGCTTTACAGAGTGACTGAATGCACTTCTGCGCTCCGAAAGCTGTTTTCATGCACTCGGTGACAGAAAGTGTGTTTTCCCTCTCTGAACAAGTGCTTTTCACAGGACTTTGTTTAAAACTCGTTTCAGATGTGCTTTTTCAGTTAAATACAGTACAGTTAAAATGTCCAATATGATGAAAATGTGCTAAAGCTCGAAAACATGAAAATCCATGCTTAGAAAGTTGTTACATGTCACATATGCTGGAATGCACTCATTTCACTCAAAAATCAATGTTCCTTGTCAAACGTTTGCTTCATGCTCTGAAAAGGCGTTAGAAACAGGCTTAATGCGCCGCTGCGTGAGGAAAGCTGTTTTCATCTACTCGGTGACAGTGTGTTTTCCCACCCTGAACAAGTGCATCTCACAATCCTATGTTGAAAACTCGTTTCAGACGTGCTTTTACAGTTAAAATGACAAATATGATGAAAATGTGTTAAAAGCTTGAAAACATGAAAATCCATGCTCGAATGCACTCATTTCACATGAAAGCAATGTTCGTTGTCCAACGTGTGCTTTAGGCGCAGAAAGGGCTTTACAGGGTGACTGAATGCACTTCTGCGCTCCGAAAGCTGTTTTCATGCACTCGGTGACAGAAAGTGTGTTTTCCCTCTCTGAACAAGTGCTTTTCACAGGACTTTGTTTAAAACTCGTTTCAGATGTGCTTTTTCAGTTAAAATGTCCAATATGATGAAAATGTGCTAAAAGCTCGAAAACATGAAAATCCATGCTTAGAAAGTTGTTACATGTCACATATGCTGGAATGCACTCATTTCACTCAAAAATCAATGTTCCTTGTCAAACGTTTGCTTCATGCTCTGAAAAGGCGTTAGAAACAGGCTTAATGCGCCGCTGCGTGAGGAAAGCTGTTTTCATCTACTCGGTGACAGTGTGTTTTCCCACCCTGAACAAGTGCATCTCACAATCCTATGTTGAAAACTCGTTTCAGACGTGCTTTTACAGTTAAAATGACAAATATGATGAAAATGTGTTAAAAGCTTGAAAACATGAAAATCCATGCTCGAATGCACTCATTTCACATGAAAGCAATGTTCGTTGTCCAACGTGTGCTTTAGGCGCAGAAAGGGCTTTACAGGGTGACTGAATGCACTTCTGCGCTCCGAAAGCTGTTTTCATGCACTCGGTGACAGAAAGTGTGTTTTCCCTCTCTGAACAAGTGCTTTTCACAGGACTTTGTTTAAAACTCGTTTCAGATGTGCTTTTTCAGTTAAAATGTCCAATATGATGAAAATGTGCTAAAAGCTCGAAAACATGAAAATCCATGCTTAGAAAGTTGTTACATGTCACATATGCTGGAATGCACTCATTTCACTCAAAAATCAATGTTCCTTGTCAAACGTTTGCTTCATGCTCTGAAAAGGCGTTAGAAACAGGCTTAATGCGCCGCTGCGTGAGGAAAGCTGTTTTCATCTACTCGGTGACAGTGTGTTTTCCCACCCTGAACAAGTGCATCTCACAATCCTATGTTGAAAACTCGTTTCAGACGTGCTTTTACAGTTAAAATGACAAATATGATGAAAATGTGTTAAAAGCTTGAAAACATGAAAATCCATGCTCGAATGCACTCATTTCACATGAAAGCAATGTTCGTTGTCCAACGTGTGCTTTAGGCGCAGAAAGGGCTTTACAGGGTGACTGAATGCACTTCTGCGCTTGGAAAGCTGCTTTCATGCACTCGGTGACAGAAAGTGTGTTGTCCCTCTCTGAACAAGTGCATGTCACAGTACTTTGTTTAAAACTCGTTTCAGATGTGCTTTTTCAGTTAAAATGTCCAATATGAAGAAAATGTGTTAAAAGCTCGAAAACATGAAAATCCGTGCTTAGAAAGTTGTTACATGTCACATATGCTCGAATGCACTCATTTCACATGAAATCAATGTTCGTTGTCAAACGTGTGCTTTAGGCGCAGAAAGGGCTTTACAGAGTGACTGAATGCACTTCTGCGCTCCGAAAGCTGTTTTCATGCACTCGGTGACAGAAAGTGTGTTTTCCCTCTCTGAACAAGTGCTTTTCACAGGACTTTGTTTAAAACTCGTTTCAGATGTGCTTTTTCAGTTAAATACAGTACAGTTAAAATGTCCAATATGATGAAAATGTGCTAAAGCTCGAAAACATGAAAATCCATGCTTAGAAAGTTGTTACATGTCACATATGCTGGAATGCACTCATTTCACTCAAAAATCAATGTTCCTTGTCAAACGTTTGCTTCATGCTCTGAAAAGGCGTTAGAAACAGGCTTAATGCGCCGCTGCGTGAGGAAAGCTGTTTTCATCTACTCGGTGACAGTGTGTTTTCCCACCCTGAACAAGTGCATCTCACAATCCTATGTTGAAAACTCGTTTCAGACGTGCTTTTACAGTTAAAATGACAAATATGATGAAAATGTGTTAAAAGCTTGAAAACATGAAAATCCATGCTCGAATGCACTCATTTCACATGAAAGCAATGTTCGTTGTCCAACGTGTGCTTTAGGCGCAGAAAGGGCTTTACAGGGTGACTGAATGCACTTCTGCGCTCCGAAAGCTGTTTTCATGCACTCGGTGACAGAAAGTGTGTTTTCCCTCTCTGAACAAGTGCTTTTCACAGGACTTTGTTTAAAACTCGTTTCAGATGTGCTTTTTCAGTTAAAATGTCCAATATGATGAAAATGTGCTAAAAGCTCGAAAACATGAAAATCCATGCTTAGAAAGTTGTTACATGTCACATATGCTGGAATGCACTCATTTCACTCAAAAATCAATGTTCCTTGTCAAACGTTTGCTTCATGCTCTGAAAAGGCGTTAGAAACAGGCTTAATGCGCCGCTGCGTGAGGAAAGCTGTTTTCATCTACTCGGTGACAGTGTGTTTTCCCACCCTGAACAAGTGCATCTCACAATCCTATGTTGAAAACTCGTTTCAGACGTGCTTTTACAGTTAAAATGACAAATATGATGAAAATGTGTTAAAAGCTTGAAAACATGAAAATCCATGCTCGAATGCACTCATTTCACATGAAAGCAATGTTCGTTGTCCAACGTGTGCTTTAGGCGCAGAAAGGGCTTTACAGGGTGACTGAATGCACTTCTGCGCTCCGAAAGCTGTTTTCATGCACTCGGTGACAGAAAGTGTGTTTTCCCTCTCTGAACAAGTGCTTTTCACAGGACTTTGTTTAAAACTCGTTTCAGATGTGCTTTTTCAGTTAAAATGTCCAATATGATGAAAATGTGCTAAAAGCTCGAAAACATGAAAATCCATGCTTAGAAAGTTGTTACATGTCACATATGCTGGAATGCACTCATTTCACTCAAAAATCAATGTTCCTTGTCAAACGTTTGCTTCATGCTCTGAAAAGGCGTTAGAAACAGGCTTAATGCGCCGCTGCGTGAGGAAAGCTGTTTTCATCTACTCGGTGACAGTGTGTTTTCCCACCCTGAACAAGTGCATCTCACAATCCTATGTTGAAAACTCGTTTCAGACGTGCTTTTACAGTTAAAATGACAAATATGATGAAAATGTGTTAAAAGCTTGAAAACATGAAAATCCATGCTCGAATGCACTCATTTCACATGAAAGCAATGTTCGTTGTCCAACGTGTGCTTTAGGCGCAGAAAGGGCTTTACAGGGTGACTGAATGCACTTCTGCGCTTGGAAAGCTGCTTTCATGCACTCGGTGACAGAAAGTGTGTTGTCCCTCTCTGAACAAGTGCATGTCACAGTACTTTGTTTAAAACTCGTTTCAGATGTGCTTTTTCAGTTAAAATGTCCAATATGAAGAAAATGTGTTAAAAGCTCGAAAACATGAAAATCCGTGCTTAGAAAGTTGTTACATGTCACATATGCTCGAATGCACTCATTTCACATGAAATCAATGTTCGTTGTCAAACGTGTGCTTTAGGCGCAGAAAGGGCTTTACAGAGTGACTGAATGCACTTCTGCGCTCCGAAAGCTGTTTTCATGCACTCGGTGACAGAAAGTGTGTTTTCCCTCTCTGAACAAGTGCTTTTCACAGGACTTTGTTTAAAACTCGTTTCAGATGTGCTTTTTCAGTTAAATACAGTACAGTTAAAATGTCCAATATGATGAAAATGTGCTAAAGCTCGAAAACATGAAAATCCATGCTTAGAAAGTTGTTACATGTCACATATGCTGGAATGCACTCATTTCACTCAAAAATCAATGTTCCTTGTCAAACGTTTGCTTCATGCTCTGAAAAGGCGTTAGAAACAGGCTTAATGCGCCGCTGCGTGAGGAAAGCTGTTTTCATCTACTCGGTGACAGTGTGTTTTCCCACCCTGAACAAGTGCATCTCACAATCCTATGTTGAAAACTCGTTTCAGACGTGCTTTTACAGTTAAAATGACAAATATGATGAAAATGTGTTAAAAGCTTGAAAACATGAAAATCCATGCTCGAATGCACTCATTTCACATGAAAGCAATGTTCGTTGTCCAACGTGTGCTTTAGGCGCAGAAAGGGCTTTACAGGGTGACTGAATGCACTTCTGCGCTCCGAAAGCTGTTTTCATGCACTCGGTGACAGAAAGTGTGTTTTCCCTCTCTGAACAAGTGCTTTTCACAGGACTTTGTTTAAAACTCGTTTCAGATGTGCTTTTTCAGTTAAAATGTCCAATATGATGAAAATGTGCTAAAAGCTCGAAAACATGAAAATCCATGCTTAGAAAGTTGTTACATGTCACATATGCTGGAATGCACTCATTTCACTCAAAAATCAATGTTCCTTGTCAAACGTTTGCTTCATGCTCTGAAAAGGCGTTAGAAACAGGCTTAATGCGCCGCTGCGTGAGGAAAGCTGTTTTCATCTACTCGGTGACAGTGTGTTTTCCCACCCTGAACAAGTGCATCTCACAATCCTATGTTGAAAACTCGTTTCAGACGTGCTTTTACAGTTAAAATGACAAATATGATGAAAATGTGTTAAAAGCTTGAAAACATGAAAATCCATGCTCGAATGCACTCATTTCACATGAAAGCAATGTTCGTTGTCCAACGTGTGCTTTAGGCGCAGAAAGGGCTTTACAGGGTGACTGAATGCACTTCTGCGCTCCGAAAGCTGTTTTCATGCACTCGGTGACAGAAAGTGTGTTTTCCCTCTCTGAACAAGTGCTTTTCACAGGACTTTGTTTAAAACTCGTTTCAGATGTGCTTTTTCAGTTAAAATGTCCAATATGATGAAAATGTGCTAAAAGCTCGAAAACATGAAAATCCATGCTTAGAAAGTTGTTACATGTCACATATGCTGGAATGCACTCATTTCACTCAAAAATCAATGTTCCTTGTCAAACGTTTGCTTCATGCTCTGAAAAGGCGTTAGAAACAGGCTTAATGCGCCGCTGCGTGAGGAAAGCTGTTTTCATCTACTCGGTGACAGTGTGTTTTCCCACCCTGAACAAGTGCATCTCACAATCCTATGTTGAAAACTCGTTTCAGACGTGCTTTTACAGTTAAAATGACAAATATGATGAAAATGTGTTAAAAGCTTGAAAACATGAAAATCCATGCTTAGAAAGTTGTTACATGTCACATATGCTGGAATGCACTCATTTCACTCAAAAATCAATGTTCCTTGTAAAACGTTTGCTTCATGCTCTGAAAAGGCGTTAGAAACAGGCTTAATGCGCCGCTGCGTGAGGAAAGCTGTTTTCATCTACTCGGTGACAGTGTGTTTTCCCACCCTGAACAAGTGCATCTCACAATCCTATGTTGAAAACTCGTTTCAGACGTGCTTTTACAGTTAAAATGACAAATATGATGAAAGTGTGTTAAAAGCTTGAAAACATGAAAATCCATGCTCGAATGCACTCATTTCACATGAAAGCAATGTTCGTTGTCCAACGTGTGCTTTAGGCGCAGAAAGGGCTTTACAGGGTGACTGAATGCACTTCTGCGCTCCGAAAGCTGTTTTCATGCACTCGGTGACAGAAAGTGTGTTTTCCCTCTCTGAACAAGTGCTTTTCACAGGACTTTGTTTAAAACTCGTTTCAGATGTGCTTTTTCAGTTAAAATGTCCAATATGATGAAAATGTGCTAAAAGCTCGAAAACATGAAAATCCATGCTTAGAAAGTTGTTACATGTCACATATGCTGGAATGCACTCATTTCACTCAAAAATCAATGTTCCTTGTCAAACGTTTGCTTCATGCTCTGAAAAGGCGTTAGAAACAGGCTTAATGCGCCGCTGCGTGAGGAAAGCTGTTTTCATCTACTCGGTGACAGTGTTTTTTCCCACCCTGAACAAGTGCATCTCACAATCCTATGTTGAAAACTCGTTTCAGACGTGCTTTTACAGTTAAAATGACAAATATGATGAAAATGTGTTAAAAGCTTGAAAACATGAAAATCCATGCTCGAATGCACTCATTTCACATGAAAGCAATGTTCGTTGTCCAACGTGTGCTTTAGGCGCAGAAAGGGCTTTACAGGGTGACTGAATGCACTTCTGCGCTTGGAAAGCTGCTTTCATGCACTCGGTGACAGAAAGTGTGTTGTCCCTCTCTGAACAAGTGCATGTCACAGTACTTTGTTTAAAACTCGTTTCAGATGTGCTTTTTCAGTTAAAATGTCCAATATGAAGAAAATGTGTTAAAAGCTCGAAAACATGAAAATCCGTGCTTAGAAAGTTGTTACATGTCACATATGCTCGAATGCACTCATTTCACATGAAATCAATGTTCGTTGTCAAACGTGTGCTTTAGGCGCAGAAAGGGCTTTACAGAGTGACTGAATGCACTTCTGCGCTCCGAAAGCTGTTTTCATGCACTCGGTGACAGAAAGTGTGTTTTCCCTCTCTGAACAAGTGCTTTTCACAGGACTTTGTTTAAAACTCGTTTCAGATGTGCTTTTTCAGTTAAATACAGTACAGTTAAAATGTCCAATATGATGAAAATGTGCTAAAGCTCGAAAACATGAAAATCCATGCTTAGAAAGTTGTTACATGTCACATATGCTGGAATGCACTCATTTCACTCAAAAATCAATGTTCCTTGTCAAACGTTTGCTTCATGCTCTGAAAAGGCGTTAGAAACAGGCTTAATGCGCCGCTGCGTGAGGAAAGCTGTTTTCATCTACTCGGTGACAGTGTGTTTTCCCACCCTGAACAAGTGCATCTCACAATCCTATGTTGAAAACTCGTTTCAGACGTGCTTTTACAGTTAAAATGACAAATATGATGAAAATGTGTTAAAAGCTTGAAAACATGAAAATCCATGCTCGAATGCACTCATTTCACATGAAAGCAATGTTCGTTGTCCAACGTGTGCTTTAGGCGCAGAAAGGGCTTTACAGGGTGACTGAATGCACTTCTGCGCTCCGAAAGCTGTTTTCATGCACTCGGTGACAGAAAGTGTGTTTTCCCTCTCTGAACAAGTGCTTTTCACAGGACTTTGTTTAAAACTCGTTTCAGATGTGCTTTTTCAGTTAAAATGTCCAATATGATGAAAATGTGCTAAAAGCTCGAAAACATGAAAATCCATGCTTAGAAAGTTGTTACATGTCACATATGCTGGAATGCACTCATTTCACTCAAAAATCAATGTTCCTTGTCAAACGTTTGCTTCATGCTCTGAAAAGGCGTTAGAAACAGGCTTAATGCGCCGCTGCGTGAGGAAAGCTGTTTTCATCTACTCGGTGACAGTGTGTTTTCCCACCCTGAACAAGTGCATCTCACAATCCTATGTTGAAAACTCGTTTCAGACGTGCTTTTACAGTTAAAATGACAAATATGATGAAAATGTGTTAAAAGCTTGAAAACATGAAAATCCATGCTCGAATGCACTCATTTCACATGAAAGCAATGTTCGTTGTCCAACGTGTGCTTTAGGCGCAGAAAGGGCTTTACAGGGTGACTGAATGCACTTCTGCGCTCCGAAAGCTGTTTTCATGCACTCGGTGACAGAAAGTGTGTTTTCCCTCTCTGAACAAGTGCTTTTCACAGGACTTTGTTTAAAACTCGTTTCAGATGTGCTTTTTCAGTTAAAATGTCCAATATGATGAAAATGTGCTAAAAGCTCGAAAACATGAAAATCCATGCTTAGAAAGTTGTTACATGTCACATATGCTGGAATGCACTCATTTCACTCAAAAATCAATGTTCCTTGTCAAACGTTTGCTTCATGCTCTGAAAAGGCGTTAGAAACAGGCTTAATGCGCCGCTGCGTGAGGAAAGCTGTTTTCATCTACTCGGTGACAGTGTGTTTTCCCACCCTGAACAAGTGCATCTCACAATCCTATGTTGAAAACTCGTTTCAGACGTGCTTTTACAGTTAAAATGACAAATATGATGAAAATGTGTTAAAAGCTTGAAAACATGAAAATCCATGCTCGAATGCACTCATTTCACATGAAAGCAATGTTCGTTGTCCAACGTGTGCTTTAGGCGCAGAAAGGGCTTTACAGGGTGACTGAATGCACTTCTGCGCTTGGAAAGCTGCTTTCATGCACTCGGTGACAGAAAGTGTGTTGTCCCTCTCTGAACAAGTGCATGTCACAGTACTTTGTTTAAAACTCGTTTCAGATGTGCTTTTTCAGTTAAAATGTCCAATATGAAGAAAATGTGTTAAAAGCTCGAAAACATGAAAATCCGTGCTTAGAAAGTTGTTACATGTCACATATGCTCGAATGCACTCATTTCACATGAAATCAATGTTCGTTGTCAAACGTGTGCTTTAGGCGCAGAAAGGGCTTTACAGAGTGACTGAATGCACTTCTGCGCTCCGAAAGCTGTTTTCATGCACTCGGTGACAGAAAGTGTGTTTTCCCTCTCTGAACAAGTGCTTTTCACAGGACTTTGTTTAAAACTCGTTTCAGATGTGCTTTTTCAGTTAAATACAGTACAGTTAAAATGTCCAATATGATGAAAATGTGCTAAAGCTCGAAAACATGAAAATCCATGCTTAGAAAGTTGTTACATGTCACATATGCTGGAATGCACTCATTTCACTCAAAAATCAATGTTCCTTGTCAAACGTTTGCTTCATGCTCTGAAAAGGCGTTAGAAACAGGCTTAATGCGCCGCTGCGTGAGGAAAGCTGTTTTCATCTACTCGGTGACAGTGTGTTTTCCCACCCTGAACAAGTGCATCTCACAATCCTATGTTGAAAACTCGTTTCAGACGTGCTTTTACAGTTAAAATGACAAATATGATGAAAATGTGTTAAAAGCTTGAAAACATGAAAATCCATGCTCGAATGCACTCATTTCACATGAAAGCAATGTTCGTTGTCCAACGTGTGCTTTAGGCGCAGAAAGGGCTTTACAGGGTGACTGAATGCACTTCTGCGCTCCGAAAGCTGTTTTCATGCACTCGGTGACAGAAAGTGTGTTTTCCCTCTCTGAACAAGTGCTTTTCACAGGACTTTGTTTAAAACTCGTTTCAGATGTGCTTTTTCAGTTAAAATGTCCAATATGATGAAAATGTGCTAAAAGCTCGAAAACATGAAAATCCATGCTTAGAAAGTTGTTACATGTCACATATGCTGGAATGCACTCATTTCACTCAAAAATCAATGTTCCTTGTCAAACGTTTGCTTCATGCTCTGAAAAGGCGTTAGAAACAGGCTTAATGCGCCGCTGCGTGAGGAAAGCTGTTTTCATCTACTCGGTGACAGTGTGTTTTCCCACCCTGAACAAGTGCATCTCACAATCCTATGTTGAAAACTCGTTTCAGACGTGCTTTTACAGTTAAAATGACAAATATGATGAAAATGTGTTAAAAGCTTGAAAACATGAAAATCCATGCTCGAATGCACTCATTTCACATGAAAGCAATGTTCGTTGTCCAACGTGTGCTTTAGGCGCAGAAAGGGCTTTACAGGGTGACTGAATGCACTTCTGCGCTCCGAAAGCTGTTTTCATGCACTCGGTGACAGAAAGTGTGTTTTCCCTCTCTGAACAAGTGCTTTTCACAGGACTTTGTTTAAAACTCGTTTCAGATGTGCTTTTTCAGTTAAAATGTCCAATATGATGAAAATGTGCTAAAAGCTCGAAAACATGAAAATCCATGCTTAGAAAGTTGTTACATGTCACATATGCTGGAATGCACTCATTTCACTCAAAAATCAATGTTCCTTGTCAAACGTTTGCTTCATGCTCTGAAAAGGCGTTAGAAACAGGCTTAATGCGCCGCTGCGTGAGGAAAGCTGTTTTCATCTACTCGGTGACAGTGTGTTTTCCCACCCTGAACAAGTGCATCTCACAATCCTATGTTGAAAACTCGTTTCAGACGTGCTTTTACAGTTAAAATGACAAATATGATGAAAATGTGTTAAAAGCTTGAAAACATGAAAATCCATGCTTAGAAAGTTGTTACATGTCACATATGCTGGAATGCACTCATTTCACTCAAAAATCAATGTTCCTTGTAAAACGTTTGCTTCATGCTCTGAAAAGGCGTTAGAAACAGGCTTAATGCGCCGCTGCGTGAGGAAAGCTGTTTTCATCTACTCGGTGACAGTGTGTTTTCCCACCCTGAACAAGTGCATCTCACAATCCTATGTTGAAAACTCGTTTCAGACGTGCTTTTACAGTTAAAATGACAAATATGATGAAAGTGTGTTAAAAGCTTGAAAACATGAAAATCCATGCTCGAATGCACTCATTTCACATGAAAGCAATGTTCGTTGTCCAACGTGTGCTTTAGGCGCAGAAAGGGCTTTACAGGGTGACTGAATGCACTTCTGCGCTTGGAAAGCTGCTTTCATGCACTCGGTGACAGAAAGTGTGTTGTCCCTCTCTGAACAAGTGCATGTCACAGTACTTTGTTTAAAACTCGTTTCAGATGTGCTTTTTCAGTTAAAATGTCCAATATGAAGAAAATGTGTTAAAAGCTCGAAAACATGAAAATCCGTGCTTAGAAAGTTGTTACATGTCACATATGCTCGAATGCACTCATTTCACATGAAATCAATGTTCGTTGTCAAACGTGTGCTTTAGGCGCAGAAAGGGCTTTATAGAGTGACTGAATGCACTTCTGCGCTCCGAAAGCTGTTTTCATGCACTCGGTGACAGAAAGTGTGTTTTCCCTCTCTGAACAAGTGCTTTTCACAGGACTTTGTTTAAAACTCGTTTCAGATGTGCTTTTTCAGTTAAAATGTCCAATATGATGAAAATGTGCTAAAGCTCGAAAACATGAAAATCCATGCTTAGAAAGTTGTTACATGTCACATATGCTGGAATGCACTCATTTCACTCAAAAATCAATGTTCCTTGTCAAACGTTTGCTTCATGCTCTGAAAAGGCGTTAGAAACAGGCTTAATGCGCCGCTGCGTGAGGAAAGCTGTTTTCATCTACTCGGTGACAGTGTGTTTTCCCACCCTGAACAAGTGCATCTCACAATCCTATGTTGAAAACTCGTTTCAGACGTGCTTTTACAGTTAAAATGACAAATATGATGAAAATGTGTTAAAAGCTTGAAAACATGAAAATCCATGCTCGAATGCACTCATTTCACATGAAAGCAATGTTCGTTGTCCAACGTGTGCTTTAGGCGCAGAAAGGGCTTTACAGGGTGACTGAATGCACTTCTGCGCTTGGAAAGCTGCTTTCATGCACTCGGTGACAGAAAGTGTGTTGTCCCTCTCTGAACAAGTGCATGTCACAGTACTTTGTTTAAAACTCGTTTCAGATGTGCTTTTTCAGTTAAAATGTCCAATATGAAGAAAATGTGTTAAAAGCTCGAAAACATGAAAATCCGTGCTTAGAAAGTTGTTACATGTCACATATGCTCGAATGCACTCATTTCACATGAAATCAATGTTCGTTGTCAAACGTGTGCTTTAGGCGCAGAAAGGGCTTTACAGAGTGACTGAATGCACTTCTGCGCTCCGAAAGCTGTTTTCATGCACTCGGTGACAGAAAGTGTGTTTTCCCTCTCTGAACAAGTGCTTTTCACAGGACTTTGTTTAAAACTCGTTTCAGATGTGCTTTTTCAGTTAAAATGTCCAATATGATGAAAATGTGCTAAAGCTCGAAAACATGAAAATCCATGCTTAGAAAGTTGTTACATGTCACATATGCTGGAATGCACTCATTTCACTCAAAAATCAATGTTCCTTGTCAAACGTTTGCTTCATGCTCTGAAAAGGCGTTAGAAACAGGCTTAATGCGCCGCTGCGTGAGGAAAGCTGTTTTCATCTACTCGGTGACAGTGTGTTTTCCCACCCTGAACAAGTGCATCTCACAATCCTATGTTGAAAACTCGTTTCAGACGTGCTTTTACAGTTAAAATGACAAATATGATGAAAATGTGTTAAAAGCTTGAAAACATGAAAATCCATGCTTAGAAAGTTGTTACATGTCACATATGCTGGAATGCACTCATTTCACTCAAAAATCAATGTTCCTTGTCAAACGTTTGCTTCATGCTCTGAAAAGGCGTTAGAAACAGGCTTAATGCGCCGCTGCGTGAGGAAAGCTGTTTTCATCTACTCGGTGACAGTGTGTTTTCCCACCCTGAACAAGTGCATCTCACAATCCTATGTTGAAAACTCGTTTCAGACGTGCTTTTACAGTTAAAATGACAAATATGATGAAAGTGTGTTAAAAGCTTGAAAACATGAAAATCCATGCTCGAATGCACTCATTTCACATGAAAGCAATGTTCGTTGTCCAACGTGTGCTTTAGGCGCAGAAAGGGCTTTACAGGGTGACTGAATGCACTTCTGCGCTTGGAAAGCTGCTTTCATGCACTCGGTGACAGAAAGTGTGTTGTCCCTCTCTGAACAAGTGCATGTCACAGTACTTTGTTTAAAACTCGTTTCAGATGTGCTTTTTCAGTTAAAATGTCCAATATGAAGAAAATGTGTTAAAAGCTCGAAAACATGAAAATCCGTGCTTAGAAAGTTGTTACATGTCACATATGCTCGAATGCACTCATTTCACATGAAATCAATGTTCGTTGTCAAACGTGTGCTTTAGGCGCAGAAAGGGCTTTACAGAGTGACTGAATGCACTTCTGCGCTCCGAAAGCTGTTTTCATGCACTCGGTGACAGAAAGTGTGTTTTCCCTCTCTGAACAAGTGCTTTTCACAGGACTTTGTTTAAAACTCGTTTCAGATGTGCTTTTTCAGTTAAAATGTCCAATATGATGAAAATGTGCTAAAGCTCGAAAACATGAAAATCCATGCTTAGAAAGTTGTTACATGTCACATATGCTGGAATGCACTCATTTCACTCAAAAATCAATGTTCCTTGTCAAACGTTTGCTTCATGCTCTGAAAAGGCGTTAGAAACAGGCTTAATGCGCCGCTGCGTGAGGAAAGCTGTTTTCATCTACTCGGTGACAGTGTGTTTTCCCACCCTGAACAAGTGCATCTCACAATCCTATGTTGAAAACTCGTTTCAGACGTGCTTTTACAGTTAAAATGACAAATATGATGAAAATGTGTTAAAAGCTTGAAAACATGAAAATCCATGCTCGAATGCACTCATTTCACATGAAAGCAATGTTCGTTGTCCAACGTGTGCTTTAGGCGCAGAAAGGGCTTTACAGGGTGACTGAATGCACTTCTGCGCTTGGAAAGCTGCTTTCATGCACTCGGTGACAGAAAGTGTGTTGTCCCTCTCTGAACAAGTGCATGTCACAGTACTTTGTTTAAAACTCGTTTCAGATGTGCTTTTTCAGTTAAAATGTCCAATATGAAGAAAATGTGTTAAAAGCTCGAAAACATGAAAATCCGTGCTTAGAAAGTTGTTACATGTCACATATGCTCGAATGCACTCATTTCACATGAAATCAATGTTCGTTGTCAAACGTGTGCTTTAGGCGCAGAAAGGGCTTTACAGAGTGACTGAATGCGCTTCTGCGCTCCGAAAGCTGTTTTCATGCACTCGGTGACAGAAAGTGTGTTTTCCCTCTCTGAACAAGTGCTTTTCACAGGACTTTGTTTAAAACTCGTTTCAGATGTGCTTTTTCAGTTAAATACAGTACAGTTAAAATGTCCAATATGATGAAAATGTGCTAAAGCTCGAAAACATGAAAATCCATGCTTAGAAAGTTGTTACATGTCACATATGCTGGAATGCACTCATTTCACTCAAAAATCAATGTTCCTTGTCAAACGTTTGCTTCATGCTCTGAAAAGGCGTTAGAAACAGGCTTAATGCGCCGCTGCGTGAGGAAAGCTGTTTTCATCTACTCGGTGACAGTGTGTTTTCCCACCCTGAACAAGTGCATCTCACAATCCTATGTTGAAAACTCGTTTCAGACGTGCTTTTACAGTTAAAATGACAAATATGATGAAAATGTGTTAAAAGCTTGAAAACATGAAAATCCATGCTCGAATGCACTCATTTCACATGAAAGCAATGTTCGTTGTCCAACGTGTGCTTTAGGCGCAGAAAGGGCTTTACAGGGTGACTGAATGCACTTCTGCGCTCCGAAAGCTGTTTTCATGCACTCGGTGACAGAAAGTGTGTTTTCCCTCTCTGAACAAGTGCTTTTCACAGGACTTTGTTTAAAACTCGTTTCAGATGTGCTTTTTCAGTTAAAATGTCCAATATGATGAAAATGTGCTAAAAGCTCGAAAACATGAAAATCCATGCTTAGAAAGTTGTTACATGTCACATATGCTGGAATGCACTCATTTCACTCAAAAATCAATGTTCCTTGTCAAACGTTTGCTTCATGCTCTGAAAAGGCGTTAGAAACAGGCTTAATGCGCCGCTGCGTGAGGAAAGCTGTTTTCATCTACTCGGTGACAGTGTGTTTTCCCACCCTGAACAAGTGCATCTCACAATCCTATGTTGAAAACTCGTTTCAGACGTGCTTTTACAGTTAAAATGACAAATATGATGAAAATGTGTTAAAAGCTTGAAAACATGAAAATCCATGCTCGAATGCACTCATTTCACATGAAAGCAATGTTCGTTGTCCAACGTGTGCTTTAGGCGCAGAAAGGGCTTTACAGGGTGACTGAATGCACTTCTGCGCTCCGAAAGCTGTTTTCATGCACTCGGTGACAGAAAGTGTGTTTTCCCTCTCTGAACAAGTGCTTTTCACAGGACTTTGTTTAAAACTCGTTTCAGATGTGCTTTTTCAGTTAAAATGTCCAATATGATGAAAATGTGCTAAAAGCTCGAAAACATGAAAATCCATGCTTAGAAAGTTGTTACATGTCACATATGCTGGAATGCACTCATTTCACTCAAAAATCAATGTTCCTTGTCAAACGTTTGCTTCATGCTCTGAAAAGGCGTTAGAAACAGGCTTAATGCGCCGCTGCGTGAGGAAAGCTGTTTTCATCTACTCGGTGACAGTGTGTTTTCCCACCCTGAACAAGTGCATCTCACAATCCTATGTTGAAAACTCGTTTCAGACGTGCTTTTACAGTTAAAATGACAAATATGATGAAAATGTGTTAAAAGCTTGAAAACATGAAAATCCATGCTCGAATGCACTCATTTCACATGAAAGCAATGTTCGTTGTCCAACGTGTGCTTTAGGCGCAGAAAGGGCTTTACAGGGTGACTGAATGCACTTCTGCGCTTGGAAAGCTGCTTTCATGCACTCGGTGACAGAAAGTGTGTTGTCCCTCTCTGAACAAGTGCATGTCACAGTACTTTGTTTAAAACTCGTTTCAGATGTGCTTTTTCAGTTAAAATGTCCAATATGAAGAAAATGTGTTAAAAGCTCGAAAACATGAAAATCCGTGCTTAGAAAGTTGTTACATGTCACATATGCTCGAATGCACTCATTTCACATGAAATCAATGTTCGTTGTCAAACGTGTGCTTTAGGCGCAGAAAGGGCTTTACAGAGTGACTGAATGCACTTCTGCGCTCCGAAAGCTGTTTTCATGCACTCGGTGACAGAAAGTGTGTTTTCCCTCTCTGAACAAGTGCTTTTCACAGGACTTTGTTTAAAACTCGTTTCAGATGTGCTTTTTCAGTTAAATACAGTACAGTTAAAATGTCCAATATGATGAAAATGTGCTAAAGCTCGAAAACATGAAAATCCATGCTTAGAAAGTTGTTACATGTCACATATGCTGGAATGCACTCATTTCACTCAAAAATCAATGTTCCTTGTCAAACGTTTGCTTCATGCTCTGAAAAGGCGTTAGAAACAGGCTTAATGCGCCGCTGCGTGAGGAAAGCTGTTTTCATCTACTCGGTGACAGTGTGTTTTCCCACCCTGAACAAGTGCATCTCACAATCCTATGTTGAAAACTCGTTTCAGACGTGCTTTTACAGTTAAAATGACAAATATGATGAAAATGTGTTAAAAGCTTGAAAACATGAAAATCCATGCTCGAATGCACTCATTTCACATGAAAGCAATGTTCGTTGTCCAACGTGTGCTTTAGGCGCAGAAAGGGCTTTACAGGGTGACTGAATGCACTTCTGCGCTCCGAAAGCTGTTTTCATGCACTCGGTGACAGAAAGTGTGTTTTCCCTCTCTGAACAAGTGCTTTTCACAGGACTTTGTTTAAAACTCGTTTCAGATGTGCTTTTTCAGTTAAAATGTCCAATATGATGAAAATGTGCTAAAAGCTCGAAAACATGAAAATCCATGCTTAGAAAGTTGTTACATGTCACATATGCTGGAATGCACTCATTTCACTCAAAAATCAATGTTCCTTGTCAAACGTTTGCTTCATGCTCTGAAAAGGCGTTAGAAACAGGCTTAATGCGCCGCTGCGTGAGGAAAGCTGTTTTCATCTACTCGGTGACAGTGTGTTTTCCCACCCTGAACAAGTGCATCTCACAATCCTATGTTGAAAACTCGTTTCAGACGTGCTTTTACAGTTAAAATGACAAATATGATGAAAATGTGTTAAAAGCTTGAAAACATGAAAATCCATGCTCGAATGCACTCATTTCACATGAAAGCAATGTTCGTTGTCCAACGTGTGCTTTAGGCGCAGAAAGGGCTTTACAGGGTGACTGAATGCACTTCTGCGCTCCGAAAGCTGTTTTCATGCACTCGGTGACAGAAAGTGTGTTTTCCCTCTCTGAACAAGTGCTTTTCACAGGACTTTGTTTAAAACTCGTTTCAGATGTGCTTTTTCAGTTAAAATGTCCAATATGATGAAAATGTGCTAAAAGCTCGAAAACATGAAAATCCATGCTTAGAAAGTTGTTACATGTCACATATGCTGGAATGCACTCATTTCACTCAAAAATCAATGTTCCTTGTCAAACGTTTGCTTCATGCTCTGAAAAGGCGTTAGAAACAGGCTTAATGCGCCGCTGCGTGAGGAAAGCTGTTTTCATCTACTCGGTGACAGTGTGTTTTCCCACCCTGAACAAGTGCATCTCACAATCCTATGTTGAAAACTCGTTTCAGACGTGCTTTTACAGTTAAAATGACAAATATGATGAAAATGTGTTAAAAGCTTGAAAACATGAAAATCCATGCTTAGAAAGTTGTTACATGTCACATATGCTGGAATGCACTCATTTCACTCAAAAATCAATGTTCCTTGTAAAACGTTTGCTTCATGCTCTGAAAAGGCGTTAGAAACAGGCTTAATGCGCCGCTGCGTGAGGAAAGCTGTTTTCATCTACTCGGTGACAGTGTGTTTTCCCACCCTGAACAAGTGCATCTCACAATCCTATGTTGAAAACTCGTTTCAGACGTGCTTTTACAGTTAAAATGACAAATATGATGAAAGTGTGTTAAAAGCTTGAAAACATGAAAATCCATGCTCGAATGCACTCATTTCACATGAAAGCAATGTTCGTTGTCCAACGTGTGCTTTAGGCGCAGAAAGGGCTTTACAGGGTGACTGAATGCACTTCTGCGCTTGGAAAGCTGCTTTCATGCACTCGGTGACAGAAAGTGTGTTGTCCCTCTCTGAACAAGTGCATGTCACAGTACTTTGTTTAAAACTCGTTTCAGATGTGCTTTTTCAGTTAAAATGTCCAATATGAAGAAAATGTGTTAAAAGCTCGAAAACATGAAAATCCGTGCTTAGAAAGTTGTTACATGTCACATATGCTCGAATGCACTCATTTCACATGAAATCAATGTTCGTTGTCAAACGTGTGCTTTAGGCGCAGAAAGGGCTTTACAGAGTGACTGAATGCACTTCTGCGCTCCGAAAGCTGTTTTCATGCACTCGGTGACAGAAAGTGTGTTTTCCCTCTCTGAACAAGTGCTTTTCACAGGACTTTGTTTAAAACTCGTTTCAGATGTGCTTTTTCAGTTAAAATGTCCAATATGATGAAAATGTGCTAAAGCTCGAAAACATGAAAATCCATGCTTAGAAAGTTGTTACATGTCACATATGCTGGAATGCACTCATTTCACTCAAAAATCAATGTTCCTTGTCAAACGTTTGCTTCATGCTCTGAAAAGGCGTTAGAAACAGGCTTAATGCGCCGCTGCGTGAGGAAAGCTGTTTTCATCTACTCGGTGACAGTGTGTTTTCCCACCCTGAACAAGTGCATCTCACAATCCTATGTTGAAAACTCGTTTCAGACGTGCTTTTACAGTTAAAATGACAAATATGATGAAAATGTGTTAAAAGCTTGAAAACATGAAAATCCATGCTCGAATGCACTCATTTCACATGAAAGCAATGTTCGTTGTCCAACGTGTGCTTTAGGCGCAGAAAGGGCTTTACAGGGTGACTAAATGCACTTCTGCGCTTGGAAAGCTGCTTTCATGCACTCGGTGACAGAAAGTGTGTTGTCCCTCTCTGAACAAGTGCATGTCACAGTACTTTGTTTAAAACTCGTTTCAGATGTGCTTTTTCAGTTAAAATGTCCAATATGAAGAAAATGTGTTAAAAGCTCGAAAACATGAAAATCCGTGCTTAGAAAGTTGTTACATGTCACATATGCTCGAATGCACTCATTTCACATGAAATCAATGTTCGTTGTCAAACGTGTGCTTTAGGCGCAGAAAGGGCTTTACAGAGTGACTGAATGCACTTCTGCGCTCCGAAAGCTGTTTTCATGCACTCGGTGACAGAAAGTGTGTTTTCCCTCTCTGAACAAGTGCTTTTCACAGGACTTTGTTTAAAACTCGTTTCAGATGTGCTTTTTCAGTTAAAATGTCCAATATGATGAAAATGTGCTAAAGCTCGAAAACATGAAAATCCATGCTTAGAAAGTTGTTACATGTCACATATGCTGGAATGCACTCATTTCACTCAAAAATCAATGTTCCTTGTCAAACGTTTGCTTCATGCTCTGAAAAGGCGTTAGAAACAGGCTTAATGCGCCGCTGCGTGAGGAAAGCTGTTTTCATCTACTCGGTGACAGTGTGTTTTCCCACCCTGAACAAGTGCATCTCACAATCCTATGTTGAAAACTCGTTTCAGACGTGCTTTTACAGTTAAAATGACAAATATGATGAAAATGTGTTAAAAGCTTGAAAACATGAAAATCCATGCTTAGAAAGTTGTTACATGTCACATATGCTGGAATGCACTCATTTCACTCAAAAATCAATGTTCCTTGTAAAACGTTTGCTTCATGCTCTGAAAAGGCGTTAGAAACAGGCTTAATGCGCCGCTGCGTGAGGAAAGCTGTTTTCATCTACTCGGTGACAGTGTGTTTTCCCACCCTGAACAAGTGCATCTCACAATCCTATGTTGAAAACTCGTTTCAGACGTGCTTTTACAGTTAAAATGACAAATATGATGAAAGTGTGTTAAAAGCTTGAAAACATGAAAATCCATGCTCGAATGCACTCATTTCACATGAAAGCAATGTTCGTTGTCCAACGTGTGCTTTAGGCGCAGAAAGGGCTTTACAGGGTGACTGAATGCACTTCTGCGCTTGGAAAGCTGCTTTCATGCACTCGGTGACAGAAAGTGTGTTGTCCCTCTCTGAACAAGTGCATGTCACAGTACTTTGTTTAAAACTCGTTTCAGATGTGCTTTTTCAGTTAAAATGTCCAATATGAAGAAAATGTGTTAAAAGCTCGAAAACATGAAAATCCGTGCTTAGAAAGTTGTTACATGTCACATATGCTCGAATGCACTCATTTCACATGAAATCAATGTTCGTTGTCAAACGTGTGCTTTAGGCGCAGAAAGGGCTTTACAGAGTGACTGAATGCACTTCTGCGCTCCGAAAGCTGTTTTCATGCACTCGGTGACAGAAAGTGTGTTTTCCCTCTCTGAACAAGTGCTTTTCACAGGACTTTGTTTAAAACTCGTTTCAGATGTGCTTTTTCAGTTAAATACAGTACAGTTAAAATGTCCAATATGATGAAAATGTGCTAAAGCTCGAAAACATGAAAATCCATGCTTAGAAAGTTGTTACATGTCACATATGCTGGAATGCACTCATTTCACTCAAAAATCAATGTTCCTTGTCAAACGTTTGCTTCATGCTCTGAAAAGGCGTTAGAAACAGGCTTAATGCGCCGCTGCGTGAGGAAAGCTGTTTTCATCTACTCGGTGACAGTGTGTTTTCCCACCCTGAACAAGTGCATCTCACAATCCTATGTTGAAAACTCGTTTCAGACGTGCTTTTACAGTTAAAATGACAAATATGATGAAAATGTGTTAAAAGCTTGAAAACATGAAAATCCATGCTCGAATGCACTCATTTCACATGAAAGCAATGTTCGTTGTCCAACGTGTGCTTTAGGCGCAGAAAGGGCTTTACAGGGTGACTGAATGCACTTCTGCGCTCCGAAAGCTGTTTTCATGCACTCGGTGACAGAAAGTGTGTTTTCCCTCTCTGAACAAGTGCTTTTCACAGGACTTTGTTTAAAACTCGTTTCAGATGTGCTTTTTCAGTTAAAATGTCCAATATGATGAAAATGTGCTAAAAGCTCGAAAACATGAAAATCCATGCTTAGAAAGTTGTTACATGTCACATATGCTGGAATGCACTCATTTCACTCAAAAATCAATGTTCCTTGTCAAACGTTTGCTTCATGCTCTGAAAAGGCGTTAGAAACAGGCTTAATGCGCCGCTGCGTGAGGAAAGCTGTTTTCATCTACTCGGTGACAGTGTGTTTTCCCACCCTGAACAAGTGCATCTCACAATCCTATGTTGAAAACTCGTTTCAGACGTGCTTTTACAGTTAAAATGACAAATATGATGAAAATGTGTTAAAAGCTTGAAAACATGAAAATCCATGCTCGAATGCACTCATTTCACATGAAAGCAATGTTCGTTGTCCAACGTGTGCTTTAGGCGCAGAAAGGGCTTTACAGGGTGACTGAATGCACTTCTGCGCTCCGAAAGCTGTTTTCATGCACTCGGTGACAGAAAGTGTGTTTTCCCTCTCTGAACAAGTGCTTTTCACAGGACTTTGTTTAAAACTCGTTTCAGATGTGCTTTTTCAGTTAAAATGTCCAATATGATGAAAATGTGCTAAAAGCTCGAAAACATGAAAATCCATGCTTAGAAAGTTGTTACATGTCACATATGCTGGAATGCACTCATTTCACTCAAAAATCAATGTTCCTTGTCAAACGTTTGCTTCATGCTCTGAAAAGGCGTTAGAAACAGGCTTAATGCGCCGCTGCGTGAGGAAAGCTGTTTTCATCTACTCGGTGACAGTGTGTTTTCCCACCCTGAACAAGTGCATCTCACAATCCTATGTTGAAAACTCGTTTCAGACGTGCTTTTACAGTTAAAATGACAAATATGATGAAAATGTGTTAAAAGCTTGAAAACATGAAAATCCATGCTTAGAAAGTTGTTACATGTCACATATGCTGGAATGCACTCATTTCACTCAAAAATCAATGTTCCTTGTAAAACGTTTGCTTCATGCTCTGAAAAGGCGTTAGAAACAGGCTTAATGCGCCGCTGCGTGAGGAAAGCTGTTTTCATCTACTCGGTGACAGTGTGTTTTCCCACCCTGAACAAGTGCATCTCACAATCCTATGTTGAAAACTCGTTTCAGACGTGCTTTTACAGTTAAAATGACAAATATGATGAAAGTGTGTTAAAAGCTTGAAAACATGAAAATCCATGCTCGAATGCACTCATTTCACATGAAAGCAATGTTCGTTGTCCAACGTGTGCTTTAGGCGCAGAAAGGGCTTTACAGGGTGACTGAATGCACTTCTGCGCTTGGAAAGCTGCTTTCATGCACTCGGTGACAGAAAGTGTGTTGTCCCTCTCTGAACAAGTGCATGTCACAGTACTTTGTTTAAAACTCGTTTCAGATGTGCTTTTTCAGTTAAAATGTCCAATATGAAGAAAATGTGTTAAAAGCTCGAAAACATGAAAATCCGTGCTTAGAAAGTTGTTACATGTCACATATGCTCGAATGCACTCATTTCACATGAAATCAATGTTCGTTGTCAAACGTGTGCTTTAGGCGCAGAAAGGGCTTTACAGAGTGACTGAATGCACTTCTGCGCTCCGAAAGCTGTTTTCATGCACTCGGTGACAGAAAGTGTGTTTTCCCTCTCTGAACAAGTGCTTTTCACAGGACTTTGTTTAAAACTCGTTTCAGATGTGCTTTTTCAGTTAAAATGTCCAATATGATGAAAATGTGCTAAAGCTCGAAAACATGAAAATCCATGCTTAGAAAGTTGTTACATGTCACATATGCTGGAATGCACTCATTTCACTCAAAAATCAATGTTCCTTGTCAAACGTTTGCTTCATGCTCTGAAAAGGCGTTAGAAACAGGCTTAATGCGCCGCTGCGTGAGGAAAGCTGTTTTCATCTACTCGGTGACAGTGTGTTTTCCCACCCTGAACAAGTGCATCTCACAATCCTATGTTGAAAACTCGTTTCAGACGTGCTTTTACAGTTAAAATGACAAATATGATGAAAATGTGTTAAAAGCTTGAAAACATGAAAATCCATGCTTAGAAAGTTGTTACATGTCACATATGCTGGAATGCACTCATTTCACTCAAAAATCAATGTTCCTTGTCAAACGTTTGCTTCATGCTCTGAAAAGGCGTTAGAAACAGGCTTAATGCGCCGCTGCGTGAGGAAAGCTGTTTTCATCTACTCGGTGACAGTGTGTTTTCCCACCCTGAACAAGTGCATCTCACAATCCTATGTTGAAAACTCGTTTCAGACGTGCTTTTACAGTTAAAATGACAAATATGATGAAAATGTGTTAAAAGCTTGAAAACATGAAAATCCATGCTCGAATGCACTCATTTCACATGAAAGCAATGTTCGTTGTCCAACGTGTGCTTTAGGCGCAGAAAGGGCTTTACAGGGTGACTGAATGCACTTCTGCGCTTGGAAAGCTGCTTTCATGCACTCGGTGACAGAAAGTGTGTTGTCCCTCTCTGAACAAGTGCATGTCACAGTACTTTGTTTAAAACTCGTTTCAGATGTGCTTTTTCAGTTAAAATGTCCAATATGAAGAAAATGTGTTAAAAGCTCGAAAACATGAAAATCCGTGCTTAGAAAGTTGTTACATGTCACATATGCTCGAATGCACTCATTTCACATGAAATCAATGTTCGTTGTCAAACGTGTGCTTTAGGCGCAGAAAGGGCTTTACAGAGTGACTGAATGCACTTCTGCGCTCCGAAAGCTGTTTTCATGCACTCGGTGACAGAAAGTGTGTTTTCCCTCTCTGAACAAGTGCTTTTCACAGGACTTTGTTTAAAACTCGTTTCAGATGTGCTTTTTCAGTTAAAATGTCCAATATGATGAAAATGTGCTAAAGCTCGAAAACATGAAAATCCATGCTTAGAAAGTTGTTACATGTCACATATGCTGGAATGCACTCATTTCACTCAAAAATCAATGTTCCTTGTCAAACGTTTGCTTCATGCTCTGAAAAGGCGTTAGAAACAGGCTTAATGCGCCGCTGCGTGAGGAAAGCTGTTTTCATCTACTCGGTGACAGTGTGTTTTCCCACCCTGAACAAGTGCATCTCACAATCCTATGTTGAAAACTCGTTTCAGACGTGCTTTTACAGTTAAAATGACAAATATGATGAAAATGTGTTAAAAGCTTGAAAACATGAAAATCCATGCTCGAATGCACTCATTTCACATGAAAGCAATGTTCGTTGTCCAACGTGTGCTTTAGGCGCAGAAAGGGCTTTACAGGGTGACTGAATGCACTTCTGCGCTCCGAAAGCTGTTTTCATGCACTCGGTGACAGAAAGTGTGTTTTCCCTCTCTGAACAAGTGCTTTTCACAGGACTTTGTTTAAAACTCGTTTCAGATGTGCTTTTTCAGTTAAAATGTCCAATATGATGAAAATGTGCTAAAAGCTCGAAAACATGAAAATCCATGCTTAGAAAGTTGTTACATGTCACATATGCTGGAATGCACTCATTTCACTCAAAAATCAATGTTCCTTGTCAAACGTTTGCTTCATGCTCTGAAAAGGCGTTAGAAACAGGCTTAATGCGCCGCTGCGTGAGGAAAGCTGTTTTCATCTACTCGGTGACAGTGTGTTTTCCCACCCTGAACAAGTGCATCTCACAATCCTATGTTGAAAACTCGTTTCAGACGTGCTTTTACAGTTAAAATGACAAATATGATGAAAATGTGTTAAAAGCTTGAAAACATGAAAATCCATGCTCGAATGCACTCATTTCACATGAAAGCAATGTTCGTTGTCCAACGTGTGCTTTAGGCGCAGAAAGGGCTTTACAGGGTGACTAAATGCACTTCTGCGCTTGGAAAGCTGCTTTCATGCACTCGGTGACAGAAAGTGTGTTGTCCCTCTCTGAACAAGTGCATGTCACAGTACTTTGTTTAAAACTCGTTTCAGATGTGCTTTTTCAGTTAAAATGTCCAATATGAAGAAAATGTGTTAAAAGCTCGAAAACATGAAAATCCGTGCTTAGAAAGTTGTTACATGTCACATATGCTCGAATGCACTCATTTCACATGAAATCAATGTTCGTTGTCAAACGTGTGCTTTAGGCGCAGAAAGGGCTTTACAGAGTGACTGAATGCACTTCTGCGCTCCGAAAGCTGTTTTCATGCACTCGGTGACAGAAAGTGTGTTTTCCCTCTCTGAACAAGTGCTTTTCACAGGACTTTGTTTAAAACTCGTTTCAGATGTGCTTTTTCAGTTAAAATGTCCAATATGATGAAAATGTGCTAAAGCTCGAAAACATGAAAATCCATGCTTAGAAAGTTGTTACATGTCACATATGCTGGAATGCACTCATTTCACTCAAAAATCAATGTTCCTTGTCAAACGTTTGCTTCATGCTCTGAAAAGGCGTTAGAAACAGGCTTAATGCGCCGCTGCGTGAGGAAAGCTGTTTTCATCTACTCGGTGACAGTGTGTTTTCCCACCCTGAACAAGTGCATCTCACAATCCTATGTTGAAAACTCGTTTCAGACGTGCTTTTACAGTTAAAATGACAAATATGATGAAAATGTGTTAAAAGCTTGAAAACATGAAAATCCATGCTTAGAAAGTTGTTACATGTCACATATGCTGGAATGCACTCATTTCACTCAAAAATCAATGTTCCTTGTAAAACGTTTGCTTCATGCTCTGAAAAGGCGTTAGAAACAGGCTTAATGCGCCGCTGCGTGAGGAAAGCTGTTTTCATCTACTCGGTGACAGTGTGTTTTCCCACCCTGAACAAGTGCATCTCACAATCCTATGTTGAAAACTCGTTTCAGACGTGCTTTTACAGTTAAAATGACAAATATGATGAAAGTGTGTTAAAAGCTTGAAAACATGAAAATCCATGCTCGAATGCACTCATTTCACATGAAAGCAATGTTCGTTGTCCAACGTGTGCTTTAGGCGCAGAAAGGGCTTTACAGGGTGACTGAATGCACTTCTGCGCTTGGAAAGCTGCTTTCATGCACTCGGTGACAGAAAGTGTGTTGTCCCTCTCTGAACAAGTGCATGTCACAGTACTTTGTTTAAAAGTCGTTTCAGATGTGCTTTTTCAGTTAAAATGTCCAATATGAAGAAAATGTGTTAAAAGCTCGAAAACATGAAAATCCGTGCTTAGAAAGTTGTTACATGTCACATATGCTCGAATGCACTCATTTCACATGGAAGCAATGTTCGTTGTCCAACGTGTGCTTTAGGCGCAGAAAGGGCTTTACAGAGTGACTGAATGCACTTCTGCGCTCCGAAAGCTGTTTTCATGCACTCGGTGACAGAAAGTGTGTTTTCCCTCTCTGAACAAGTGCTTTTCACAGGACTTTTTTTAAAACTCGTTTCAGATGTGCTTTTTCAGTTAAATACAGTACAGTTAAAATGTCCAATGTGATGAAAATGGTTAAAAGCTCGAAAACATGAAAATCCATGCTCGAATGCACTCATTTCACATGAAATCAATGTTCGTTGTCGAACGTGTTCCTTAGGCGCAGAAAGGGCTTTACAGGGTGACTGAATGCACTTCTGCGCTCCGAAAGCTGTTTTCATGCACTCGGTGACAGAAAGTGTGTTTTCCCTCTCTGAACAAGTGCTTTTCACAGGACTTTGTTTAAAACTCGTTTCAGATGTGCTTTTTCAGTTAAAATGTCCAATATGATGAAAATGTGCTAAAAGCTCGAAAACATGAAAATCCATGCTTAGAAAGTTGTTACATGTCACATATGCTGGAATGCACTCATTTCACTCAAAAATCAATGTTCCTTGTCAAACGTTTGCTTCATGCTCTGAAAAGGCGTTAGAAACAGGCTTAATGCGCCGCTGCGTGAGGAAAGCTGTTTTCATCTACTCGGTGACAGTGTGTTTTCCCACCCTGAACAAGTGCATCTCACAATCCTATGTTGAAAACTCGTTTCAGACGTGCTTTTACAGTTAAAATGACAAATATGATGAAAATGTGTTAAAAGCTTGAAAACATGAAAATCCATGCTTAGAAAGTTGTTACATGTCACATATGCTGGAATGCACTCATTTCACTCAAAAATCAATGTTCCTTGTCAAACGTTTGCTTCATGCTCTGAAAAGGCGTTAGAAACAGGCTTAATGCGCCGCTGCGTGAGGAAAGCTGTTTTCATCTACTCGGTGACAGTGTGTTTTCCCACCCTGAACAAGTGCATCTCACAATCCTATGTTGAAAACTCGTTTCAGACGTGCTTTTACAGTTAAAATGACAAATATGATGAAAATGTGTTAAAAGCTTGAAAACATGAAAATCCATGCTTAGAAAGTTGTTACATGTCACATATGCTGGAATGCACTCATTTCACTCAAAAATCAATGTTCCTTGTCAAACGTTTGCTTCATGCTCTGAAAAGGCGTTAGAAACAGGCTTAATGCGCCGCTGCGTGAGGAAAGCTGTTTTCATCTACTCGGTGACAGTGTGTTTTCCCACCCTGAACAAGTGCATCTCACAATCCTATGTTGAAAACTCGTTTCAGACGTGCTTTTACAGTTAAAATGACAAATATGATGAAAATGTGTTAAAAGCTTGAAAACATGAAAATCCATGCTCGAATGCACTCATTTCACATGAAAGCAATGTTCGTTGTCCAACGTGTGCTTTAGGCGCAGAAAGGGCTTTACAGGGTGACTGAATGCACTTCTGCGCTTGGAAAGCTGATTTCATGCACTCGGTGACAGAAAGTGTGTTGTCCCTCTCTGAACAAGTGCATGTCACAGTACTTTGTTTAAAACTCGTTTCAGATGTGCTTTTTCAGTTAAAATGTCCAATATGAAGAAAATGTGTTAAAAGCTCGAAAACATGAAAATCCGTGCTTAGAAAGTTGTTACATGTCACATATGCTCGAATGCACTCATTTCACATGAAAGCAATGTTCGTTGTCCAACGTGTGCTTTAGGCGCAGAAAGGGCTTTACAGAGTGACTGAATGCACTTCTGCGCTCCGAAAGCTGTTTTCATGCACTCGGTGACAGAAAGTGTGTTTTCCCTCTCTGAACAAGTGCTTTTCACAGGACTTTGTTTAAAACTCGTTTCAGATGTGCTTTTTCAGTTAAATACAGTACAGTTAAAATGTCCAATGTGATGAAAATGGTTAAAAGCTCGAAAACATGAAAATCCATGCTCGAATGCACTCATTTCACATGAAATCAATGTTCGTTGTCGAACGTGTTCCTTAGGCGCAGAAAGGGCTTTACAGGGTGACTGAATGCACTTCTGCGCTCCGAAAGCTGTTTTCATGCACTCGGTGACAGAAAGTGTGTTTTCCCTCTCTGAACAAGTGCTTTTCACAGGACTTTGTTTAAAACTCGTTTCAGATGTGCTTTTTCAGTTAAAATGTCCAATATGATGAAAATGTGCTAAAAGCTCGAAAACATGAAAATCCATGCTTAGAAAGTTGTTACATGTCACATATGCTGGAATGCACTCATTTCACTCAAAAATCAATGTTCCTTGTCAAACGTTTGCTTCATGCTCTGAAAAGGCGTTAGAAACAGGCTTAATGCGCCGCTGCGTGAGGAAAGCTGTTTTCATCTACTCGGTGACAGTGTGTTTTCCCACCCTGAACAAGTGCATCTCACAATCCTATGTTGAAAACTCGTTTCAGACGTGCTTTTACAGTTAAAATGACAAATATGATGAAAATGTGTTAAAAGCTTGAAAACATGAAAATCCATGCTCGAATGCACTCATTTCACATGAAAGCAATGTTCGTTGTCCAACGTGTGCTTTAGGCGCAGAAAGGGCTTTACAGGGTGACTGAATGCACTTCTGCGCTTGGAAAGCTGCTTTCATGCACTCGGTGACAGAAAGTGTGTTGTCCCTCTCTGAACAAGTGCATGTCACAGTACTTTGTTTAAAACTCGTTTCAGATGTGCTTTTTCAGTTAAAATGTCCAATATGAAGAAAATGTGTTAAAAGCTCGAAAACATGAAAATCCGTGCTTAGAAAGTTGTTACATGTCACATATGCTCGAATGCACTCATTTCACATGAAATCAATGTTCGTTGTCAAACGTGTGCTTTAGGCGCAGAAAGGGCTTTACAGAGTGACTGAATGCACTTCTGCGCTCCGAAAGCTGTTTTCATGCACTCGGTGACAGAAAGTGTGTTTTCCCTCTCTGAACAAGTGCTTTTCACAGGACTTTGTTTAAAACTCGTTTCAGATGTGCTTTTTCAGTTAAAATGTCCAATATGATGAAAATGTGCTAAAGCTCGAAAACATGAAAATCCATGCTTAGAAAGTTGTTACATGTCACATATGCTGGAATGCACTCATTTCACTCAAAAATCAATGTTCCTTGTCAAACGTTTGCTTCATGCTCTGAAAAGGCGTTAGAAACAGGCTTAATGCGCCGCTGCGTGAGGAAAGCTGTTTTCATCTACTCGGTGACAGTGTGTTTTCCCACCCTGAACAAGTGCATCTCACAATCCTATGTTGAAAACTCGTTTCAGACGTGCTTTTACAGTTAAAATGACAAATATGATGAAAATGTGTTAAAAGCTTGAAAACATGAAAATCCATGCTCGAATGCACTCATTTCACATGAAAGCAATGTTCGTTGTCCAACGTGTGCTTTAGGCGCAGAAAGGGCTTTACAGGGTGACTGAATGCACTTCTGCGCTTGGAAAGCTGCTTTCATGCACTCGGTGACAGAAAGTGTGTTGTCCCTCTCTGAACAAGTGCATGTCACAGTACTTTGTTTAAAACTCGTTTCAGATGTGCTTTTTCAGTTAAAATGTCCAATATGAAGAAAATGTGTTAAAAGCTCGAAAACATGAAAATCCGTGCTTAGAAAGTTGTTACATGTCACATATGCTCGAATGCACTCATTTCACATGAAATCAATGTTCGTTGTCAAACGTGTGCTTTAGGCGCAGAAAGGGCTTTACAGAGTGACTGAATGCACTTCTGCGCTCCGAAAGCTGTTTTCATGCACTCGGTGACAGAAAGTGTGTTTTCCCTCTCTGAACAAGTGCTTTTCACAGGACTTTGTTTAAAACTCGTTTCAGATGTGCTTTTTCAGTTAAAATGTCCAATATGATGAAAATGTGCTAAAGCTCGAAAACATGAAAATCCATGCTTAGAAAGTTGTTACATGTCACATATGCTGGAATGCACTCATTTCACTCAAAAATCAATGTTCCTTGTCAAACGTTTGCTTCATGCTCTGAAAAGGCGTTAGAAACAGGCTTAATGCGCCGCTGCGTGAGGAAAGCTGTTTTCATCTACTCGGTGACAGTGTGTTTTCCCACCCTGAACAAGTGCATCTCACAATCCTATGTTGAAAACTCGTTTCAGACGTGCTTTTACAGTTAAAATGACAAATATGATGAAAATGTGTTAAAAGCTTGAAAACATGAAAATCCATGCTTAGAAAGTTGTTACATGTCACATATGCTGGAATGCACTCATTTCACTCAAAAATCAATGTTCCTTGTAAAACGTTTGCTTCATGCTCTGAAAAGGCGTTAGAAACAGGCTTAATGCGCCGCTGCGTGAGGAAAGCTGTTTTCATCTACTCGGTGACAGTGTGTTTTCCCACCCTGAACAAGTGCATCTCACAATCCTATGTTGAAAACTCGTTTCAGACGTGCTTTTACAGTTAAAATGACAAATATGATGAAAGTGTGTTAAAAGCTTGAAAACATGAAAATCCATGCTCGAATGCACTCATTTCACATGAAAGCAATGTTCGTTGTCCAACGTGTGCTTTAGGCGCAGAAAGGGCTTTACAGGGTGACTGAATGCACTTCTGCGCTTGGAAAGCTGCTTTCATGCACTCGGTGACAGAAAGTGTGTTGTCCCTCTCTGAACAAGTGCATGTCACAGTACTTTGTTTAAAAGTCGTTTCAGATGTGCTTTTTCAGTTAAAATGTCCAATATGAAGAAAATGTGTTAAAAGCTCGAAAACATGAAAATCCGTGCTTAGAAAGTTGTTACATGTCACATATGCTCGAATGCACTCATTTCACATGAAAGCAATGTTCGTTGTCCAACGTGTGCTTTAGGCGCAGAAAGGGCTTTACAGAGTGACTGAATGCACTTCTGCGCTCCGAAAGCTGTTTTCATGCACTCGGTGACAGAAAGTGTGTTTTCCCTCTCTGAACAAGTGCTTTTCACAGGACTTTGTTTAAAACTCGTTTCAGATGTGCTTTTTCAGTTAAATACAGTACAGTTAAAATGTCCAATGTGATGAAAATGGTTAAAAGCTCGAAAACATGAAAATCCATGCTCGAATGCACTCATTTCACATGAAATCAATGTTCGTTGTCGAACGTGTTCCTTAGGCGCAGAAAGGGCTTTACAGGGTGACTGAATGCACTTCTGCGCTCCGAAAGCTGTTTTCATGCACTCGGTGACAGAAAGTGTGTTTTCCCTCTCTGAACAAGTGCTTTTCACAGGACTTTGTTTAAAACTCGTTTCAGATGTGCTTTTTCAGTTAAAATGTCCAATATGATGAAAATGTGCTAAAGCTCGAAAACATGAAAATCCATGCTTAGAAAGTTGTTACATGTCACATATGCTGGAATGCACTCATTTCACTCAAAAATCAATGTTCCTTGTCAAACGTTTGCTTCATGCTCTGAAAAGGCGTTAGAAACAGGCTTAATGCGCCGCTGCGTGAGGAAAGCTGTTTTCATCTACTCGGTGACAGTGTGTTTTCCCACCCTGAACAAGTGCATCTCACAATCCTATGTTGAAAACTCGTTTCAGACGTGCTTTTACAGTTAAAATGACAAATATGATGAAAATGTGTTAAAAGCTTGAAAACATGAAAATCCATGCTTAGAAAGTTGTTACATGTCACATATGCTGGAATGCACTCATTTCACTCAAAAATCAATGTTCCTTGTAAAACGTTTGCTTCATGCTCTGAAAAGGCGTTAGAAACAGGCTTAATGCGCCGCTGCGTGAGGAAAGCTGTTTTCATCTACTCGGTGACAGTGTGTTTTCCCACCCTGAACAAGTGCATCTCACAATCCTATGTTGAAAACTCGTTTCAGACGTGCTTTTACAGTTAAAATGACAAATATGATGAAAGTGTGTTAAAAGCTTGAAAACATGAAAATCCATGCTCGAATGCACTCATTTCACATGAAAGCAATGTTCGTTGTCCAACGTGTGCTTTAGGCGCAGAAAGGGCTTTACAGGGTGACTGAATGCACTTCTGCGCTTGGAAAGCTGCTTTCATGCACTCGGTGACAGAAAGTGTGTTGTCCCTCTCTGAACAAGTGCATGTCACAGTACTTTGTTTAAAAGTCGTTTCAGATGTGCTTTTTCAGTTAAAATGTCCAATATGAAGAAAATGTGTTAAAAGCTCGAAAACATGAAAATCCGTGCTTAGAAAGTTGTTACATGTCACATATGCTCGAATGCACTCATTTCACATGAAAGCAATGTTCGTTGTCCAACGTGTGCTTTAGGCGCAGAAAGGGCTTTACAGAGTGACTGAATGCACTTCTGCGCTCCGAAAGCTGTTTTCATGCACTCGGTGACAGAAAGTGTGTTTTCCCTCTCTGAACAAGTGCTTTTCACAGGACTTTGTTTAAAACTCGTTTCAGATGTGCTTTTTCAGTTAAATACAGTACAGTTAAAATGTCCAATGTGATGAAAATGGTTAAAAGCTCGAAAACATGAAAATCCATGCTCGAATGCACTCATTTCACATGAAATCAATGTTCGTTGTCGAACGTGTTCCTTAGGCGCAGAAAGGGCTTTACAGGGTGACTGAATGCACTTCTGCGCTCCGAAAGCTGTTTTCATGCACTCGGTGACAGAAAGTGTGTTTTCCCTCTCTGAACAAGTGCTTTTCACAGGACTTTGTTTAAAACTCGTTTCAGATGTGCTTTTTCAGTTAAAATGTCCAATATGATGAAAATGTGCTAAAAGCTCGAAAACATGAAAATCCATGCTTAGAAAGTTGTTACATGTCACATATGCTGGAATGCACTCATTTCACTCAAAAATCAATGTTCCTTGTCAAACGTTTGCTTCATGCTCTGAAAAGGCGTTAGAAACAGGCTTAATGCGCCGCTGCGTGAGGAAAGCTGTTTTCATCTACTCGGTGACAGTGTGTTTTCCCACCCTGAACAAGTGCATCTCACAATCCTATGTTGAAAACTCGTTTCAGACGTGCTTTTACAGTTAAAATGACAAATATGATGAAAATGTGTTAAAAGCTTGAAAACATGAAAATCCATGCTCGAATGCACTCATTTCACATGAAAGCAATGTTCGTTGTCGAACGTGTTCCTTAGGCGCAGAAAGGGCTTTACAGGGTGACTGAATGCACTTCTGCGCTCCGAAAGCTGTTTTCATGCACTCGGTGACAGAAAGTGTGTTTTCCCTCTCTGAAAAAGTGCTTTTCACAGGACTTTGTTTAAAACTCGTTTCAGATGTGCTTTTTCAGTTAAAATGTCCAATATGATGAAAATGTGCTAAAAGCTCGAAAACATGAAAATCCATGCTTAGAAAGTTGTTACATGTCACATATGCTGGAATGCACTCATTTCACTCAAAAATCAATGTTCCTTGTCAAACGTTTGCTTCATGCTCTGAAAAGGCGTTAGAAACAGGCTTAATGCGCCGCTGCGTGAGGAAAGCTGTTTTCATCTACTCGGTGACAGTGTGTTTTCCCACCCTGAACAAGTGCATCTCACAATCCTATGTTGAAAACTCGTTTCAGACGTGCTTTTACAGTTAAAATGACAAATATGATGAAAATGTGTTAAAAGCTTGAAAACATGAAAATCCATGCTTAGAAAGTTGTTACATGTCACATATGCTGGAATGCACTCATTTCACTCAAAAATCAATGTTCCTTGTCAAACGTTTGCTTCATGCTCTGAAAAGGCGTTAGAAACAGGCTTAATGCGCCGCTGCGTGAGGAAAGCTGTTTTCATCTACTCGGTGACAGTGTGTTTTCCCACCCTGAACAAGTGCATCTCACAATCCTATGTTGAAAACTCGTTTCAGACGTGCTTTTACAGTTAAAATGACAAATATGATGAAAATGTGTTAAAAGCTTGAAAACATGAAAATCCATGCTTAGAAAGTTGTTACATGTCACATATGCTGGAATGCACTCATTTCACTCAAAAATCAATGTTCCTTGTCAAACGTTTGCTTCATGCTCTGAAAAGGCGTTAGAAACAGGCTTAATGCGCCGCTGCGTGAGGAAAGCTGTTTTCATCTACTCGGTGACAGTGTGTTTTCCCACCCTGAACAAGTGCATCTCACAATCCTATGTTGAAAACTCGTTTCAGACGTGCTTTTACAGTTAAAATGACAAATATGATGAAAATGTGTTAAAAGCTTGAAAACATGAAAATCCATGCTCGAATGCACTCATTTCACATGAAAGCAATGTTCGTTGTCCAACGTGTGCTTTAGGCGCAGAAAGGGCTTTACAGGGTGACTGAATGCACTTCTGCGCTTGGAAAGCTGATTTCATGCACTCGGTGACAGAAAGTGTGTTGTCCCTCTCTGAACAAGTGCATGTCACAGTACTTTGTTTAAAACTCGTTTCAGATGTGCTTTTTCAGTTAAAATGTCCAATATGAAGAAAATGTGTTAAAAGCTCGAAAACATGAAAATCCGTGCTTAGAAAGTTGTTACATGTCACATATGCTCGAATGCACTCATTTCACATGAAAGCAATGTTCGTTGTCCAACGTGTGCTTTAGGCGCAGAAAGGGCTTTACAGAGTGACTGAATGCACTTCTGCGCTCCGAAAGCTGTTTTCATGCACTCGGTGACAGAAAGTGTGTTTTCCCTCTCTGAACAAGTGCTTTTCACAGGACTTTGTTTAAAACTCGTTTCAGATGTGCTTTTTCAGTTAAATACAGTACAGTTAAAATGTCCAATGTGATGAAAATGGTTAAAAGCTCGAAAACATGAAAATCCATGCTCGAATGCACTCATTTCACATGAAATCAATGTTCGTTGTCGAACGTGTTCCTTAGGCGCAGAAAGGGCTTTACAGGGTGACTGAATGCACTTCTGCGCTCCGAAAGCTGTTTTCATGCACTCGGTGACAGAAAGTGTGTTTTCCCTCTCTGAACAAGTGCTTTTCACAGGACTTTGTTTAAAACTCGTTTCAGATGTGCTTTTTCAGTTAAAATGTCCAATATGATGAAAATGTGCTAAAAGCTCGAAAACATGAAAATCCATGCTTAGAAAGTTGTTACATGTCACATATGCTGGAATGCACTCATTTCACTCAAAAATCAATGTTCCTTGTCAAACGTTTGCTTCATGCTCTGAAAAGGCGTTAGAAACAGGCTTAATGCGCCGCTGCGTGAGGAAAGCTGTTTTCATCTACTCGGTGACAGTGTGTTTTCCCACCCTGAACAAGTGCATCTCACAATCCTATGTTGAAAACTCGTTTCAGACGTGCTTTTACAGTTAAAATGACAAATATGATGAAAATGTGTTAAAAGCTTGAAAACATGAAAATCCATGCTCGAATGCACTCATTTCACATGAAAGCAATGTTCGTTGTCCAACGTGTGCTTTAGGCGCAGAAAGGGCTTTACAGGGTGACTGAATGCACTTCTGCGCTTGGAAAGCTGCTTTCATGCACTCGGTGACAGAAAGTGTGTTGTCCCTCTCTGAACAAGTGCATGTCACAGTACTTTGTTTAAAACTCGTTTCAGATGTGCTTTTTCAGTTAAAATGTCCAATATGAAGAAAATGTGTTAAAAGCTCGAAAACATGAAAATCCGTGCTTAGAAAGTTGTTACATGTCACATATGCTCGAATGCACTCATTTCACATGAAATCAATGTTCGTTGTCAAACGTGTGCTTTAGGCGCAGAAAGGGCTTTACAGAGTGACTGAATGCACTTCTGCGCTCCGAAAGCTGTTTTCATGCACTCGGTGACAGAAAGTGTGTTTTCCCTCTCTGAACAAGTGCTTTTCACAGGACTTTGTTTAAAACTCGTTTCAGATGTGCTTTTTCAGTTAAAATGTCCAATATGATGAAAATGTGCTAAAGCTCGAAAACATGAAAATCCATGCTTAGAAAGTTGTTACATGTCACATATGCTGGAATGCACTCATTTCACTCAAAAATCAATGTTCCTTGTCAAACGTTTGCTTCATGCTCTGAAAAGGCGTTAGAAACAGGCTTAATGCGCCGCTGCGTGAGGAAAGCTGTTTTCATCTACTCGGTGACAGTGTGTTTTCCCACCCTGAACAAGTGCATCTCACAATCCTATGTTGAAAACTCGTTTCAGACGTGCTTTTACAGTTAAAATGACAAATATGATGAAAATGTGTTAAAAGCTTGAAAACATGAAAATCCATGCTTAGAAAGTTGTTACATGTCACATATGCTGGAATGCACTCATTTCACTCAAAAATCAATGTTCCTTGTCAAACGTTTGCTTCATGCTCTGAAAAGGCGTTAGAAACAGGCTTAATGCGCCGCTGCGTGAGGAAAGCTGTTTTCATCTACTCGGTGACAGTGTGTTTTCCCACCCTGAACAAGTGCATCTCACAATCCTATGTTGAAAACTCGTTTCAGACGTGCTTTTACAGTTAAAATGACAAATATGATGAAAATGTGTGAAAAGCTTGAAAACATGAAAATCCATGCTCGAATGCACTCATTTCACATGAAAGCAATGTTCGTTGTCCAACGTGTGCTTTAGGCGCAGAAAGGGCTTTACAGGGTGACTGAATGCACTTCTGCGCTTGGAAAGCTGCTTTCATGCACTCGGTGACAGAAAGTGTGTTGTCCCTCTCTGAACAAGTGCATGTCACAGTACTTTGTTTAAAACTCGTTTCAGATGTGCTTTTTCAGTTAAAATGTCCAATATGAAGAAAATGTGTTAAAAGCTCGAAAACATGAAAATCCGTGCTTAGAAAGTTGTTACATGTCACATATGCTCGAATGCACTCATTTCACATGAAATCAATGTTCGTTGTCAAACGTGTGCTTTAGGCGCAGAAAGGGCTTTACAGAGTGACTGAATGCACTTCTGCGCTCCGAAAGCTGTTTTCATGCACTCGGTGACAGAAAGTGTGTTTTCCCTCTCTGAACAAGTGCTTTTCACAGGACTTTGTTTAAAACTCGTTTCAGATGTGCTTTTTCAGTTAAAATGTCCAATATGATGAAAATGTGCTAAAGCTCGAAAACATGAAAATCCATGCTTAGAAAGTTGTTACATGTCACATATGCTGGAATGCACTCATTTCACTCAAAAATCAATGTTCCTTGTCAAACGTTTGCTTCATGCTCTGAAAAGGCGTTAGAAACAGGCTTAATGCGCCGCTGCGTGAGGAAAGCTGTTTTCATCTACTCGGTGACAGTGTGTTTTCCCACCCTGAACAAGTGCATCTCACAATCCTATGTTGAAAACTCGTTTCAGACGTGCTTTTACAGTTAAAATGACAAATATGATGAAAATGTGTTAAAAGCTTGAAAACATGAAAATCCATGCTCGAATGCACTCATTTCACATGAAAGCAATGTTCGTTGTCCAACGTGTGCTGTAGGCGCAGAAAGGGCTTTACAGGGTGACTGAATGCACTTCTGCGCTCCGAAAGCTGTTTTCATGCACTCGGTGACAGAAAGTGTGTTTTCCCTCTCTGAACAAGTGCTTTTCACAGGACTTTGTTTAAAACTCGTTTCAGATGTGCTTTTTCAGTTAAAATGTCCAATATGATGAAAATGTGCTAAAAGCTCGAAAACATGAAAATCCATGCTTAGAAAGTTGTTACATGTCACATATGCTGGAATGCACTCATTTCACTCAAACATCAATGTTCCTTGTCAAACGTTTGCTTCATGCTCTGAAAAGGCGTTAGAAACAGGCTTAATGCGCCGCTGCGTGAGGAAAGCTGTTTTCATCTACTCGGTGACAGTGTGTTTTCCCACCCTGAACAAGTGCATCTCACAATCCTATGTTGAAAACTCGTTTCAGACGTGCTTTTACAGTTAAAATGACAAATATGATGAAAATGTGTTAAAAGCTTGAAAACATGAAAATCCATGCTCGAATGCACTCATTTCACATGAAAGCAATGTTCGTTGTCCAACGTGTGCTTTAGGCGCAGAAAGGGCTTTACAGGGTGACTAAATGCACTTCTGCGCTTGGAAAGCTGCTTTCATGCACTCGGTGACAGAAAGTGTGTTGTCCCTCTCTGAACAAGTGCATGTCACAGTACTTTGTTTAAAACTCGTTTCAGATGTGCTTTTTCAGTTAAAATGTCCAATATGAAGAAAATGTGTTAAAAGCTCGAAAACATGAAAATCCGTGCTTAGAAAGTTGTTACATGTCACATATGCTCGAATGCACTCATTTCACATGAAATCAATGTTCGTTGTCAAACGTGTGCTTTAGGCGCAGAAAGGGCTTTACAGAGTGACTGAATGCACTTCTGCGCTCCGAAAGCTGTTTTCATGCACTCGGTGACAGAAAGTGTGTTTTCCCTCTCTGAACAAGTGCTTTTCACAGGACTTTGTTTAAAACTCGTTTCAGATGTGCTTTTTCAGTTAAAATGTCCAATATGATGAAAATGTGCTAAAGCTCGAAAACATGAAAATCCATGCTTAGAAAGTTGTTACATGTCACATATGCTGGAATGCACTCATTTCACTCAAAAATCAATGTTCCTTGTCAAACGTTTGCTTCATGCTCTGAAAAGGCGTTAGAAACAGGCTTAATGCGCCGCTGCGTGAGGAAAGCTGTTTTCATCTACTCGGTGACAGTGTGTTTTCCCACCCTGAACAAGTGCATCTCACAATCCTATGTTGAAAACTCGTTTCAGACGTGCTTTTACAGTTAAAATGACAAATATGATGAAAATGTGTTAAAAGCTTGAAAACATGAAAATCCATGCTTAGAAAGTTGTTACATGTCACATATGCTGGAATGCACTCATTTCACTCAAAAATCAATGTTCCTTGTCAAACGTTTGCTTCATGCTCTGAAAAGGCGTTAGAAACAGGCTTAATGCGCCGCTGCGTGAGGAAAGCTGTTTTCATCTACTCGGTGACAGTGTGTTTTCCCACCCTGAACAAGTGCATCTCACAATCCTATGTTGAAAACTCGTTTCAGACGTGCTTTTACAGTTAAAATGACAAATATGATGAAAATGTGTGAAAAGCTTGAAAACATGAAAATCCATGCTCGAATGCACTCATTTCACATGAAAGCAATGTTCGTTGTCCAACGTGTGCTTTAGGCGCAGAAAGGGCTTTACAGGGTGACTGAATGCACTTCTGCGCTTGGAAAGCTGCTTTCATGCACTCGGTGACAGAAAGTGTGTTGTCCCTCTCTGAACAAGTGCATGTCACAGTACTTTGTTTAAAACTCGTTTCAGATGTGCTTTTTCAGTTAAAATGTCCAATATGAAGAAAATGTGTTAAAAGCTCGAAAACATGAAAATCCGTGCTTAGAAAGTTGTTACATGTCACATATGCTCGAATGCACTCATTTCACATGAAATCAATGTTCGTTGTCAAACGTGTGCTTTAGGCGCAGAAAGGGCTTTACAGAGTGACTGAATGCACTTCTGCGCTCCGAAAGCTGTTTTCATGCACTCGGTGACAGAAAGTGTGTTTTCCCTCTCTGAACAAGTGCTTTTCACAGGACTTTGTTTAAAACTCGTTTCAGATGTGCTTTTTCAGTTAAAATGTCCAATATGATGAAAATGTGCTAAAGCTCGAAAACATGAAAATCCATGCTTAGAAAGTTGTTACATGTCACATATGCTGGAATGCACTCATTTCACTCAAAAATCAATGTTCCTTGTCAAACGTTTGCTTCATGCTCTGAAAAGGCGTTAGAAACAGGCTTAATGCGCCGCTGCGTGAGGAAAGCTGTTTTCATCTACTCGGTGACAGTGTGTTTTCCCACCCTGAACAAGTGCATCTCACAATCCTATGTTGAAAACTCGTTTCAGACGTGCTTTTACAGTTAAAATGACAAATATGATGAAAATGTGTTAAAAGCTTGAAAACATGAAAATCCATGCTCGAATGCACTCATTTCACATGAAAGCAATGTTCGTTGTCCAACGTGTGCTTTAGGCGCAGAAAGGGCTTTACAGGGTGACTGAATGCACTTCTGCGCTCCGAAAGCTGTTTTCATGCACTCGGTGACAGAAAGTGTGTTTTCCCTCTCTGAACAAGTGCTTTTCACAGGACTTTGTTTAAAACTCGTTTCAGATGTGCTTTTTCAGTTAAAATGTCCAATATGATGAAAATGTGCTAAAAGCTCGAAAACATGAAAATCCATGCTTAGAAAGTTGTTACATGTCACATATGCTGGAATGCACTCATTTCACTCAAACATCAATGTTCCTTGTCAAACGTTTGCTTCATGCTCTGAAAAGGCGTTAGAAACAGGCTTAATGCGCCGCTGCGTGAGGAAAGCTGTTTTCATCTACTCGGTGACAGTGTGTTTTCCCACCCTGAACAAGTGCATCTCACAATCCTATGTTGAAAACTCGTTTCAGACGTGCTTTTACAGTTAAAATGACAAATATGATGAAAATGTGTTAAAAGCTTGAAAACATGAAAATCCATGCTCGAATGCACTCATTTCACATGAAAGCAATGTTCGTTGTCCAACGTGTGCTTTAGGCGCAGAAAGGGCTTTACAGGGTGACTAAATGCACTTCTGCGCTTGGAAAGCTGCTTTCATGCACTCGGTGACAGAAAGTGTGTTGTCCCTCTCTGAACAAGTGCATGTCACAGTACTTTGTTTAAAACTCGTTTCAGATGTGCTTTTTCAGTTAAAATGTCCAATATGAAGAAAATGTGTTAAAAGCTCGAAAACATGAAAATCCGTGCTTAGAAAGTTGTTACATGTCACATATGCTCGAATGCACTCATTTCACATGAAATCAATGTTCGTTGTCAAACGTGTGCTTTAGGCGCAGAAAGGGCTTTACAGAGTGACTGAATGCACTTCTGCGCTCCGAAAGCTGTTTTCATGCACTCGGTGACAGAAAGTGTGTTTTCCCTCTCTGAACAAGTGCTTTTCACAGGACTTTGTTTAAAACTCGTTTCAGATGTGCTTTTTCAGTTAAAATGTCCAATATGATGAAAATGTGCTAAAGCTCGAAAACATGAAAATCCATGCTTAGAAAGTTGTTACATGTCACATATGCTGGAATGCACTCATTTCACTCAAAAATCAATGTTCCTTGTCAAACGTTTGCTTCATGCTCTGAAAAGGCGTTAGAAACAGGCTTAATGCGCCGCTGCGTGAGGAAAGCTGTTTTCATCTACTCGGTGACAGTGTGTTTTCCCACCCTGAACAAGTGCATCTCACAATCCTATGTTGAAAACTCGTTTCAGACGTGCTTTTACAGTTAAAATGACAAATATGATGAAAATGTGTTAAAAGCTTGAAAACATGAAAATCCATGCTTAGAAAGTTGTTACATGTCACATATGCTGGAATGCACTCATTTCACTCAAAAATCAATGTTCCTTGTCAAACGTTTGCTTCATGCTCTGAAAAGGCGTTAGAAACAGGCTTAATGCGCCGCTGCGTGAGGAAAGCTGTTTTCATCTACTCGGTGACAGTGTGTTTTCCCACCCTGAACAAGTGCATCTCACAATCCTATGTTGAAAACTCGTTTCAGACGTGCTTTTACAGTTAAAATGACAAATATGATGAAAATGTGTTAAAAGCTTGAAAACATGAAAATCCATGCTCGAATGCACTCATTTCACATGAAAGCAATGTTCGTTGTCCAACGTGTGCTTTAGGCGCAGAAAGGGCTTTACAGGGTGACTGAATGCACTTCTGCGCTTGGAAAGCTGCTTTCATGCACTCGGTGACAGAAAGTGTGTTGTCCCTCTCTGAACAAGTGCATGTCACAGTACTTTGTTTAAAACTCGTTTCAGATGTGCTTTTTCAGTTAAAATGTCCAATATGAAGAAAATGTGTTAAAAGCTCGAAAACATGAAAATCCGTGCTTAGAAAGTTGTTACATGTCACATATGCTCGAATGCACTCATTTCACATGAAATCAATGTTCGTTGTCAAACGTGTGCTTTAGGCGCAGAAAGGGCTTTACAGAGTGACTGAATGCACTTCTGCGCTCCGAAAGCTGTTTTCATGCACTCGGTGACAGAAAGTGTGTTTTCCCTCTCTGAACAAGTGCTTTTCACAGGACTTTGTTTAAAACTCGTTTCAGATGTGCTTTTTCAGTTAAAATGTCCAATATGATGAAAATGTGCTAAAGCTCGAAAACATGAAAATCCATGCTTAGAAAGTTGTTACATGTCACATATGCTGGAATGCACTCATTTCACTCAAAAATCAATGTTCCTTGTCAAACGTTTGCTTCATGCTCTGAAAAGGCGTTAGAAACAGGCTTAATGCGCCGCTGCGTGAGGAAAGCTGTTTTCATCTACTCGGTGACAGTGTGTTTTCCCACCCTGAACAAGTGCATCTCACAATCCTATGTTGAAAACTCGTTTCAGACGTGCTTTTACAGTTAAAATGACAAATATGATGAAAATGTGTTAGAAGCTTGAAAACATGAAAATCCATGCTCGAATGCACTCATTTCACATGAAAGCAATGTTCGTTGTCCAACGTGTGCTTTAGGCGCAGAAAGGGCTTTACAGGGTGACTGAATGCACTTCTGCGCTCCGAAAGCTGTTTTCATGCACTCGGTGACAGAAAGTGTGTTTTCCCTCTCTGAACAAGTGCTTTTCACAGGACTTTGTTTAAAACTCGTTTCAGATGTGCTTTTTCAGTTAAAATGTCCAATATGATGAAAATGTGCTAAAAGCTCGAAAACATGAAAATCCATGCTTAGAAAGTTGTTACATGTCACATATGCTGGAATGCACTCATTTCACTCAAACATCAATGTTCCTTGTCAAACGTTTGCTTCATGCTCTGAAAAGGCGTTAGAAACAGGCTTAATGCGCCGCTGCGTGAGGAAAGCTGTTTTCATCTACTCGGTGACAGTGTGTTTTCCCACCCTGAACAAGTGCATCTCACAATCCTATGTTGAAAACTCGTTTCAGACGTGCTTTTACAGTTAAAATGACAAATATGATGAAAATGTGTTAAAAGCTTGAAAACATGAAAATCCATGCTCGAATGCACTCATTTCACATGAAAGCAATGTTCGTTGTCCAACGTGTGCTTTAGGCGCAGAAAGGGCTTTACAGGGTGACTAAATGCACTTCTGCGCTTGGAAAGCTGCTTTCATGCACTCGGTGACAGAAAGTGTGTTGTCCCTCTCTGAACAAGTGCATGTCACAGTACTTTGTTTAAAACTCGTTTCAGATGTGCTTTTTCAGTTAAAATGTCCAATATGAAGAAAATGTGTTAAAAGCTCGAAAACATGAAAATCCGTGCTTAGAAAGTTGTTACATGTCACATATGCTCGAATGCACTCATTTCACATGAAATCAATGTTCGTTGTCAAACGTGTGCTTTAGGCGCAGAAAGGGCTTTACAGAGTGACTGAATGCACTTCTGCGCTCCGAAAGCTGTTTTCATGCACTCGGTGACAGAAAGTGTGTTTTCCCTCTCTGAACAAGTGCTTTTCACAGGACTTTGTTTAAAACTCGTTTCAGATGTGCTTTTTCAGTTAAAATGTCCAATATGATGAAAATGTGCTAAAGCTCGAAAACATGAAAATCCATGCTTAGAAAGTTGTTACATGTCACATATGCTGGAATGCACTCATTTCACTCAAAAATCAATGTTCCTTGTCAAACGTTTGCTTCATGCTCTGAAAAGGCGTTAGAAACAGGCTTAATGCGCCGCTGCGTGAGGAAAGCTGTTTTCATCTACTCGGTGACAGTGTGTTTTCCCACCCTGAACAAGTGCATCTCACAATCCTATGTTGAAAACTCGTTTCAGACGTGCTTTTACAGTTAAAATGACAAATATGATGAAAATGTGTTAAAAGCTTGAAAACATGAAAATCCATGCTCGAATGCACTCATTTCACATGAAAGCAATGTTCGTTGTCCAACGTGTGCTTTAGGCGCAGAAAGGGCTTTACAGGGTGACTGAATGCACTTCTGCGCTTGGAAAGCTGCTTTCATGCACTCGGTGACAGAAAGTGTGTTGTCCCTCTCTGAACAAGTGCATGTCACAGTACTTTGTTTAAAACTCGTTTCAGATGTGCTTTTTCAGTTAAAATGTCCAATATGAAGAAAATGTGTTAAAAGCTCGAAAACATGAAAATCCGTGCTTAGAAAGTTGTTACATGTCACATATGCTCGAATGCACTCATTTCACATGAAATCAATGTTCGTTGTCAAACGTGTGCTTTAGGCGCAGAAAGGGCTTTACAGAGTGACTGAATGCACTTCTGCGCTCCGAAAGCTGTTTTCATGCACTCGGTGACAGAAAGTGTGTTTTCCCTCTCTGAACAAGTGCTTTTCACAGGACTTTGTTTAAAACTCGTTTCAGATGTGCTTTTTCAGTTAAAATGTCCAATATGATGAAAATGTGCTAAAGCTCGAAAACATGAAAATCCATGCTTAGAAAGTTGTTACATGTCACATATGCTGGAATGCACTCATTTCACTCAAAAATCAATGTTCCTTGTCAAACGTTTGCTTCATGCTCTGAAAAGGCGTTAGAAACAGGCTTAATGCGCCGCTGCGTGAGGAAAGCTGTTTTCATCTACTCGGTGACAGTGTGTTTTCCCACCCTGAACAAGTGCATCTCACAATCCTATGTTGAAAACTCGTTTCAGACGTGCTTTTACAGTTAAAATGACAAATATGATGAAAATGTGTTAAAAGCTTGAAAACATGAAAATCCATGCTCGAATGCACTCATTTCACATGAAAGCAATGTTCGTTGTCCAACGTGTGCTTTAGGCGCAGAAAGGGCTTTACAGGGTGACTGAATGCACTTCTGCGCTTGGAAAGCTGCTTTCATGCACTCGGTGACAGAAAGTGTGTTGTCCCTCTCTGAACAAGTGCATGTCACAGTACTTTGTTTAAAACTCGTTTCAGATGTGCTTTTTCAGTTAAAATGTCCAATATGAAGAAAATGTGTTAAAAGCTCGAAAACATGAAAATCCGTGCTTAGAAAGTTGTTACATGTCACATATGCTCGAATGCACTCATTTCACATGAAATCAATGTTCGTTGTCAAACGTGTGCTTTAGGCGCAGAAAGGGCTTTACAGAGTGACTGAATGCACTTCTGCGCTCCGAAAGCTGTTTTCATGCACTCGGTGACAGAAAGTGTGTTTTCCCTCTCTGAACAAGTGCTTTTCACAGGACTTTGTTTAAAACTCGTTTCAGATGTGCTTTTTCAGTTAAAATGTCCAATATGATGAAAATGTGCTAAAGCTCGAAAACATGAAAATCCATGCTTAGAAAGTTGTTACATGTCACATATGCTGGAATGCACTCATTTCACTCAAAAATCAATGTTCCTTGTCAAACGTTTGCTTCATGCTCTGAAAAGGCGTTAGAAACAGGCTTAATGCGCCGCTGCGTGAGGAAAGCTGTTTTCATCTACTCGGTGACAGTGTGTTTTCCCACCCTGAACAAGTGCATCTCACAATCCTATGTTGAAAACTCGTTTCAGACGTGCTTTTACAGTTAAAATGACAAATATGATGAAAATGTGTTAGAAGCTTGAAAACATGAAAATCCATGCTCGAATGCACTCATTTCACATGAAAGCAATGTTCGTTGTCCAACGTGTGCTTTAGGCGCAGAAAGGGCTTTACAGGGTGACTGAATGCACTTCTGCGCTCCGAAAGCTGTTTTCATGCACTCGGTGACAGAAAGTGTGTTTTCCCTCTCTGAACAAGTGCTTTTCACAGGACTTTGTTTAAAACTCGTTTCAGATGTGCTTTTTCAGTTAAAATGTCCAATATGATGAAAATGTGCTAAAAGCTCGAAAACATGAAAATCCATGCTTAGAAAGTTGTTACATGTCACATATGCTGGAATGCACTCATTTCACTCAAACATCAATGTTCCTTGTCAAACGTTTGCTTCATGCTCTGAAAAGGCGTTAGAAACAGGCTTAATGCGCCGCTGCGTGAGGAAAGCTGTTTTCATCTACTCGGTGACAGTGTGTTTTCCCACCCTGAACAAGTGCATCTCACAATCCTATGTTGAAAACTCGTTTCAGACGTGCTTTTACAGTTAAAATGACAAATATGATGAAAATGTGTTAAAAGCTTGAAAACATGAAAATCCATGCTCGAATGCACTCATTTCACATGAAAGCAATGTTCGTTGTCCAACGTGTGCTTTAGGCGCAGAAAGGGCTTTACAGGGTGACTAAATGCACTTCTGCGCTTGGAAAGCTGCTTTCATGCACTCGGTGACAGAAAGTGTGTTGTCCCTCTCTGAACAAGTGCATGTCACAGTACTTTGTTTAAAACTCGTTTCAGATGTGCTTTTTCAGTTAAAATGTCCAATATGAAGAAAATGTGTTAAAAGCTCGAAAACATGAAAATCCGTGCTTAGAAAGTTGTTACATGTCACATATGCTCGAATGCACTCATTTCACATGAAATCAATGTTCGTTGTCAAACGTGTGCTTTAGGCGCAGAAAGGGCTTTACAGAGTGACTGAATGCACTTCTGCGCTCCGAAAGCTGTTTTCATGCACTCGGTGACAGAAAGTGTGTTTTCCCTCTCTGAACAAGTGCTTTTCACAGGACTTTGTTTAAAACTCGTTTCAGATGTGCTTTTTCAGTTAAAATGTCCAATATGATGAAAATGTGCTAAAGCTCGAAAACATGAAAATCCATGCTTAGAAAGTTGTTACATGTCACATATGCTGGAATGCACTCATTTCACTCAAAAATCAATGTTCCTTGTCAAACGTTTGCTTCATGCTCTGAAAAGGCGTTAGAAACAGGCTTAATGCGCCGCTGCGTGAGGAAAGCTGTTTTCATCTACTCGGTGACAGTGTGTTTTCCCACCCTGAACAAGTGCATCTCACAATCCTATGTTGAAAACTCGTTTCAGACGTGCTTTTACAGTTAAAATGACAAATATGATGAAAATGTGTTAAAAGCTTGAAAACATGAAAATCCATGCTTAGAAAGTTGTTACATGTCACATATGCTGGAATGCACTCATTTCACTCAAAAATCAATGTTCCTTGTCAAACGTTTGCTTCATGCTCTGAAAAGGCGTTAGAAACAGGCTTAATGCGCCGCTGCGTGAGGAAAGCTGTTTTCATCTACTCGGTGACAGTGTGTTTTCCCACCCTGAACAAGTGCATCTCACAATCCTATGTTGAAAACTCGTTTCAGACGTGCTTTTACAGTTAAAATGACAAATATGATGAAAATGTGTTAAAAGCTTGAAAACATGAAAATCCATGCTCGAATGCACTCATTTCACATGAAAGCAATGTTCGTTGTCCAACGTGTGCTTTAGGCGCAGAAAGGGCTTTACAGGGTGACTGAATGCACTTCTGCGCTTGGAAAGCTGCTTTCATGCACTCGGTGACAGAAAGTGTGTTGTCCCTCTCTGAACAAGTGCATGTCACAGTACTTTGTTTAAAACTCGTTTCAGATGTGCTTTTTCAGTTAAAATGTCCAATATGAAGAAAATGTGTTAAAAGCTCGAAAACATGAAAATCCGTGCTTAGAAAGTTGTTACATGTCACATATGCTCGAATGCACTCATTTCACATGAAATCAATGTTCGTTGTCAAACGTGTGCTTTAGGCGCAGAAAGGGCTTTACAGAGTGACTGAATGCACTTCTGCGCTCCGAAAGCTGTTTTCATGCACTCGGTGACAGAAAGTGTGTTTTCCCTCTCTGAACAAGTGCTTTTCACAGGACTTTGTTTAAAACTCGTTTCAGATGTGCTTTTTCAGTTAAAATGTCCAATATGATGAAAATGTGCTAAAGCTCGAAAACATGAAAATCCATGCTTAGAAAGTTGTTACATGTCACATATGCTGGAATGCACTCATTTCACTCAAAAATCAATGTTCCTTGTCAAACGTTTGCTTCATGCTCTGAAAAGGCGTTAGAAACAGGCTTAATGCGCCGCTGCGTGAGGAAAGCTGTTTTCATCTACTCGGTGACAGTGTGTTTTCCCACCCTGAACAAGTGCATCTCACAATCCTATGTTGAAAACTCGTTTCAGACGTGCTTTTACAGTTAAAATGACAAATATGATGAAAATGTGTTAGAAGCTTGAAAACATGAAAATCCATGCTCGAATGCACTCATTTCACATGAAAGCAATGTTCGTTGTCCAACGTGTGCTTTAGGCGCAGAAAGGGCTTTACAGGGTGACTGAATGCACTTCTGCGCTCCGAAAGCTGTTTTCATGCACTCGGTGACAGAAAGTGTGTTTTCCCTCTCTGAACAAGTGCTTTTCACAGGACTTTGTTTAAAACTCGTTTCAGATGTGCTTTTTCAGTTAAAATGTCCAATATGATGAAAATGTGCTAAAAGCTCGAAAACATGAAAATCCATGCTTAGAAAGTTGTTACATGTCACATATGCTGGAATGCACTCATTTCACTCAAACATCAATGTTCCTTGTCAAACGTTTGCTTCATGCTCTGAAAAGGCGTTAGAAACAGGCTTAATGCGCCGCTGCGTGAGGAAAGCTGTTTTCATCTACTCGGTGACAGTGTGTTTTCCCACCCTGAACAAGTGCATCTCACAATCCTATGTTGAAAACTCGTTTCAGACGTGCTTTTACAGTTAAAATGACAAATATGATGAAAATGTGTTAAAAGCTTGAAAACATGAAAATCCATGCTCGAATGCACTCATTTCACATGAAAGCAATGTTCGTTGTCCAACGTGTGCTTTAGGCGCAGAAAGGGCTTTACAGGGTGACTAAATGCACTTCTGCGCTTGGAAAGCTGCTTTCATGCACTCGGTGACAGAAAGTGTGTTGTCCCTCTCTGAACAAGTGCATGTCACAGTACTTTGTTTAAAACTCGTTTCAGATGTGCTTTTTCAGTTAAAATGTCCAATATGAAGAAAATGTGTTAAAAGCTCGAAAACATGAAAATCCGTGCTTAGAAAGTTGTTACATGTCACATATGCTCGAATGCACTCATTTCACATGAAATCAATGTTCGTTGTCAAACGTGTGCTTTAGGCGCAGAAAGGGCTTTACAGAGTGACTGAATGCACTTCTGCGCTCCGAAAGCTGTTTTCATGCACTCGGTGACAGAAAGTGTGTTTTCCCTCTCTGAACAAGTGCTTTTCACAGGACTTTGTTTAAAACTCGTTTCAGATGTGCTTTTTCAGTTAAAATGTCCAATATGATGAAAATGTGCTAAAGCTCGAAAACATGAAAATCCATGCTTAGAAAGTTGTTACATGTCACATATGCTGGAATGCACTCATTTCACTCAAAAATCAATGTTCCTTGTCAAACGTTTGCTTCATGCTCTGAAAAGGCGTTAGAAACAGGCTTAATGCGCCGCTGCGTGAGGAAAGCTGTTTTCATCTACTCGGTGACAGTGTGTTTTCCCACCCTGAACAAGTGCATCTCACAATCCTATGTTGAAAACTCGTTTCAGACGTGCTTTTACAGTTAAAATGACAAATATGATGAAAATGTGTTAAAAGCTTGAAAACATGAAAATCCATGCTTAGAAAGTTGTTACATGTCACATATGCTGGAATGCACTCATTTCACTCAAAAATCAATGTTCCTTGTAAAACGTTTGCTTCATGCTCTGAAAAGGCGTTAGAAACAGGCTTAATGCGCCGCTGCGTGAGGAAAGCTGTTTTCATCTACTCGGTGACAGTGTGTTTTCCCACCCTGAACAAGTGCATCTCACAATCCTATGTTGAAAACTCGTTTCAGACGTGCTTTTACAGTTAAAATGACAAATATGATGAAAGTGTGTTAAAAGCTTGAAAACATGAAAATCCATGCTCGAATGCACTCATTTCACATGAAAGCAATGTTCGTTGTCCAACGTGTGCTTTAGGCGCAGAAAGGGCTTTACAGGGTGACTGAATGCACTTCTGCGCTTGGAAAGCTGCTTTCATGCACTCGGTGACAGAAAGTGTGTTGTCCCTCTCTGAACAAGTGCATGTCACAGTACTTTGTTTAAAACTCGTTTCAGATGTGCTTTTTCAGTTAAAATGTCCAATATGAAGAAAATGTGTTAAAAGCTCGAAAACATGAAAATCCGTGCTTAGAAAGTTGTTACATGTCACATATGCTCGAATGCACTCATTTCACATGAAAGCAATGTTCGTTGTCCAACGTGTGCTTTAGGCGCAGAAAGGGCTTTACAGAGTGACTGAATGCACTTCTGCGCTCCGAAAGCTGTTTTCATGCACTCGGTGACAGAAAGTGTGTTTTCCCTCTCTGAACAAGTGCTTTTCACAGGACTTTGTTTAAAACTCGTTTCAGATGTGCTTTTTCAGTTAAATACAGTACAGTTAAAATGTCCAATGTGATGAAAATGGTTAAAAGCTCGAAAACATGAAAATCCATGCTCGAATGCACTCATTTCACATGAAATCAATGTTCGTTGTCGAACGTGTTCCTTAGGCGCAGAAAGGGCTTTACAGGGTGACTGAATGCACTTCTGCGCTCCGAAAGCTGTTTTCATGCACTCGGTGACAGAAAGTGTGTTTTCCCTCTCTGAACAAGTGCTTTTCACAGGACTTTGTTTAAAACTCGTTTCAGATGTGCTTTTTCAGTTAAAATGTCCAATATGATGAAAATGTGCTAAAAGCTCGAAAACATGAAAATCCATGCTTAGAAAGTTGTTACATGTCACATATGCTGGAATGCACTCATTTCACTCAAAAATCAATGTTCCTTGTCAAACGTTTGCTTCATGCTCTGAAAAGGCGTTAGAAACAGACTTAATGCGCCGCTGCGTGAGGAAAGCTGTTTTCATCTACTCGGTGACAGTGTGTTTTCCCACCCTGAACAAGTGCATCTCACAATCCTATGTTGAAAACTCGTTTCAGACGTGCTTTTACAGTTAAAATGACAAATATGATGAAAATGTGTTAAAAGCTTGAAAACATGAAAATCCATGCTCGAATGCACTCATTTCACATGAAAGCAATGTTCGTTGTCGAACGTGTTCCTTAGGCGCAGAAAGGGCTTTACAGGGTGACTGAATGCACTTCTGCGCTCCGAAAGCTGTTTTCATGCACTCGGTGACAGAAAGTGTGTTTTCCCTCTCTGAAAAAGTGCTTTTCACAGGACTTTGTTTAAAACTCGTTTCAGATGTGCTTTTTCAGTTAAAATGTCCAATATGATGAAAATGTGCTAAAAGCTCGAAAACATGAAAATCCATGCTTAGAAAGTTGTTACATGTCACATATGCTGGAATGCACTCATTTCACTCAAAAATCAATGTTCCTTGTCAAACGTTTGCTTCATGCTCTGAAAAGGCGTTAGAAACAGGCTTAATGCGCCGCTGCGTGAGGAAAGCTGTTTTCATCTACTCGGTGACAGTGTGTTTTCCCACCCTGAACAAGTGCATCTCACAATCCTATGTTGAAAACTCGTTTCAGACGTGCTTTTACAGTTAAAATGACAAATATGATGAAAATGTGTTAAAAGCTTGAAAACATGAAAATCCATGCTTAGAAAGTTGTTACATGTCACATATGCTGGAATGCACTCATTTCACTCAAAAATCAATGTTCCTTGTCAAACGTTTGCTTCATGCTCTGAAAAGGCGTTAGAAACAGGCTTAATGCGCCGCTGCGTGAGGAAAGCTGTTTTCATCTACTCGGTGACAGTGTGTTTTCCCACCCTGAACAAGTGCATCTCACAATCCTATGTTGAAAACTCGTTTCAGACGTGCTTTTACAGTTAAAATGACAAATATGATGAAAATGTGTTAAAAGCTTGAAAACATGAAAATCCATGCTCGAATGCACTCATTTCACATGAAAGCAATGTTCGTTGTCCAACGTGTGCTTTAGGCGCAGAAAGGGCTTTACAGGGTGACTGAATGCACTTCTGCGCTCCGAAAGCTGTTTTCATGCACTCGGTGACAGAAAGTGTGTTTTCCCTCTCTGAACAAGTGCTTTTCACAGGACTTTGTTTAAAACTCGTTTCAGATGTGCTTTTTCAGTTAAAATGTCCAATATGATGAAAATGTGCTAAAAGCTCGAAAACATGAAAATCCATGCTTAGAAAGTTGTTACATGTCACATATGCTGGAATGCACTCATTTCACTCAAACATCAATGTTCCTTGTCAAACGTTTGCTTCATGCTCTGAAAAGGCGTTAGAAACAGGCTTAATGCGCCGCTGCGTGAGGAAAGCTGTTTTCATCTACTCGGTGACAGTGTGTTTTCCCACCCTGAACAAGTGCATCTCACAATCCTATGTTGAAAACTCGTTTCAGACGTGCTTTTACAGTTAAAATGACAAATATGATGAAAATGTGTTAAAAGCTTGAAAACATGAAAATCCATGCTCGAATGCACTCATTTCACATGAAAGCAATGTTCGTTGTCCAACGTGTGCTTTAGGCGCAGAAAGGGCTTTACAGGGTGACTAAATGCACTTCTGCGCTTGGAAAGCTGCTTTCATGCACTCGGTGACAGAAAGTGTGTTGTCCCTCTCTGAACAAGTGCATGTCACAGTACTTTGTTTAAAACTCGTTTCAGATGTGCTTTTTCAGTTAAAATGTCCAATATGAAGAAAATGTGTTAAAAGCTCGAAAACATGAAAATCCGTGCTTAGAAAGTTGTTACATGTCACATATGCTCGAATGCACTCATTTCACATGAAATCAATGTTCGTTGTCAAACGTGTGCTTTAGGCGCAGAAAGGGCTTTACAGAGTGACTGAATGCACTTCTGCGCTCCGAAAGCTGTTTTCATGCACTCGGTGACAGAAAGTGTGTTTTCCCTCTCTGAACAAGTGCTTTTCACAGGACTTTGTTTAAAACTCGTTTCAGATGTGCTTTTTCAGTTAAAATGTCCAATATGATGAAAATGTGCTAAAGCTCGAAAACATGAAAATCCATGCTTAGAAAGTTGTTACATGTCACATATGCTGGAATGCACTCATTTCACTCAAAAATCAATGTTCCTTGTCAAACGTTTGCTTCATGCTCTGAAAAGGCGTTAGAAACAGGCTTAATGCGCCGCTGCGTGAGGAAAGCTGTTTTCATCTACTCGGTGACAGTGTGTTTTCCCACCCTGAACAAGTGCATCTCACAATCCTATGTTGAAAACTCGTTTCAGACGTGCTTTTACAGTTAAAATGACAAATATGATGAAAATGTGTTAAAAGCTTGAAAACATGAAAATCCATGCTTAGAAAGTTGTTACATGTCACATATGCTGGAATGCACTCATTTCACTCAAAAATCAATGTTCCTTGTAAAACGTTTGCTTCATGCTCTGAAAAGGCGTTAGAAACAGGCTTAATGCGCCGCTGCGTGAGGAAAGCTGTTTTCATCTACTCGGTGACAGTGTGTTTTCCCACCCTGAACAAGTGCATCTCACAATCCTATGTTGAAAACTCGTTTCAGACGTGCTTTTACAGTTAAAATGACAAATATGATGAAAGTGTGTTAAAAGCTTGAAAACATGAAAATCCATGCTCGAATGCACTCATTTCACATGAAAGCAATGTTCGTTGTCCAACGTGTGCTTTAGGCGCAGAAAGGGCTTTACAGGGTGACTGAATGCACTTCTGCGCTTGGAAAGCTGCTTTCATGCACTCGGTGACAGAAAGTGTGTTGTCCCTCTCTGAACAAGTGCATGTCACAGTACTTTGTTTAAAACTCGTTTCAGATGTGCTTTTTCAGTTAAAATGTCCAATATGAAGAAAATGTGTTAAAAGCTCGAAAACATGAAAATCCGTGCTTAGAAAGTTGTTACATGTCACATATGCTCGAATGCACTCATTTCACATGAAAGCAATGTTCGTTGTCCAACGTGTGCTTTAGGCGCAGAAAGGGCTTTACAGAGTGACTGAATGCACTTCTGCGCTCCGAAAGCTGTTTTCATGCACTCGGTGACAGAAAGTGTGTTTTCCCTCTCTGAACAAGTGCTTTTCACAGGACTTTGTTTAAAACTCGTTTCAGATGTGCTTTTTCAGTTAAATACAGTACAGTTAAAATGTCCAATGTGATGAAAATGGTTAAAAGCTCGAAAACATGAAAATCCATGCTCGAATGCACTCATTTCACATGAAATCAATGTTCGTTGTCGAACGTGTTCCTTAGGCGCAGAAAGGGCTTTACAGGGTGACTGAATGCACTTCTGCGCTCCGAAAGCTGTTTTCATGCACTCGGTAGACAGAAAGTGTGTTTTCCCTCTCTGAACAAGTGCTTTTCACAGGACTTTGTTTAAAACTCGTTTCAGATGTGCTTTTTCAGTTAAAATGTCCAATATGATGAAAATGTGCTAAAAGCTCGAAAACATGAAAATCCATGCTTAGAAAGTTGTTACATGTCACATATGCTGGAATGCACTCATTTCACTCAAAAATCAATGTTCCTTGTCAAACGTTTGCTTCATGCTCTGAAAAGGCGTTAGAAACAGACTTAATGCGCCGCTGCGTGAGGAAAGCTGTTTTCATCTACTCGGTGACAGTGTGTTTTCCCACCCTGAACAAGTGCATCTCACAATCCTATGTTGAAAACTCGTTTCAGACGTGCTTTTACAGTTAAAATGACAAATATGATGAAAATGTGTTAAAAGCTTGAAAACATGAAAATCCATGCTCGAATGCACTCATTTCACATGAAAGCAATGTTCGTTGTCGAACGTGTTCCTTAGGCGCAGAAAGGGCTTTACAGGGTGACTGAATGCACTTCTGCGCTCCGAAAGCTGTTTTCATGCACTCGGTGACAGAAAGTGTGTTTTCCCTCTCTGAAAAAGTGCTTTTCACAGGACTTTGTTTAAAACTCGTTTCAGATGTGCTTTTTCAGTTAAAATGTCCAATATGATGAAAATGTGCTAAAAGCTCGAAAACATGAAAATCCATGCTTAGAAAGTTGTTACATGTCACATATGCTGGAATGCACTCATTTCACTCAAAAATCAATGTTCCTTGTCAAACGTTTGCTTCATGCTCTGAAAAGGCGTTAGAAACAGGCTTAATGCGCCGCTGCGTGAGGAAAGCTGTTTTCATCTACTCGGTGACAGTGTGTTTTCCCACCCTGAACAAGTGCATCTCACAATCCTATGTTGAAAACTCGTTTCAGACGTGCTTTTACAGTTAAAATGACAAATATGATGAAAATGTGTTAAAAGCTTGAAAACATGAAAATCCATGCTCGAATGCACTCATTTCACATGAAAGCAATGTTCGTTGTCGAACGTGTTCCTTAGGCGCAGAAAGGGCTTTACAGGGTGACTGAATGCACTTCTGCGCTCCGAAAGCTGTTTTCATGCACTCGGTGACAGAAAGTGTGTTTTCCCTCTCTGAACAAGTGCTTTTCACAGGACTTTGTTTAAAACTCGTTTCAGATGTGCTTTTTCAGTTAAAATGTCCAATATGATGAAAATGTGCTAAAAGCTCGAAAACATGAAAATCCATGCTTAGAAAGTTGTTACATGTCACATATGCTGGAATGCACTAATTTCACTCAAACATCAATGTTCCTTGTCAAACGTTTGCTTCATGCTCTGAAAAGGCGTTAGAAACAGGCTTAATGCGCCGCTGCGTGAGGAAAGCTGTTTTCATCTACTCGGTGACAGTGTGTTTTCCCACCCTGAACAAGTGCATCTCACAATCCTATGTTGAAAACTCGTTTCAGACGTGCTTTTACAGTTAAAATGACAAATATGATGAAAATGTGTTAAAAGCTTGAAAACATGAAAATCCATGCTCGAATGCACTCATTTCACATGAAAGCAATGTTCGTTGTCCAACGTGTGCTTTAGGCGCAGAAAGGGCTTTACAGGGTGACTAAATGCACTTCTGCGCTTGGAAAGCTGCTTTCATGCACTCGGTGACAGAAAGTGTGTTGTCCCTCTCTGAACAAGTGCATGTCACAGTACTTTGTTTAAAACTCGTTTCAGATGTGCTTTTTCAGTTAAAATGTCCAATATGAAGAAAATGTGTTAAAAGCTCGAAAACATGAAAATCCGTGCTTAGAAAGTTGTTACATGTCACATATGCTCGAATGCACTCATTTCACATGAAATCAATGTTCGTTGTCAAACGTGTGCTTTAGGCGCAGAAAGGGCTTTACAGAGTGACTGAATGCACTTCTGCGCTCCGAAAGCTGTTTTCATGCACTCGGTGACAGAAAGTGTGTTTTCCCTCTCTGAACAAGTGCTTTTCACAGGACTTTGTTTAAAACTCGTTTCAGATGTGCTTTTTCAGTTAAAATGTCCAATATGATGAAAATGTGCTAAAGCTCGAAAACATGAAAATCCATGCTTAGAAAGTTGTTACATGTCACATATGCTGGAATGCACTCATTTCACTCAAAAATCAATGTTCCTTGTCAAACGTTTGCTTCATGCTCTGAAAAGGCGTTAGAAACAGGCTTAATGCGCCGCTGCGTGAGGAAAGCTGTTTTCATCTACTCGGTGACAGTGTGTTTTCCCACCCTGAACAAGTGCATCTCACAATCCTATGTTGAAAACTCGTTTCAGACGTGCTTTTACAGTTAAAATGACAAATATGATGAAAATGTGTTAAAAGCTTGAAAACATGAAAATCCATGCTTAGAAAGTTGTTACATGTCACATATGCTGGAATGCACTCATTTCACTCAAAAATCAATGTTCCTTGTAAAACGTTTGCTTCATGCTCTGAAAAGGCGTTAGAAACAGGCTTAATGCGCCGCTGCGTGAGGAAAGCTGTTTTCATCTACTCGGTGACAGTGTGTTTTCCCACCCTGAACAAGTGCATCTCACAATCCTATGTTGAAAACTCGTTTCAGACGTGCTTTTACAGTTAAAATGACAAATATGATGAAAGTGTGTTAAAAGCTTGAAAACATGAAAATCCATGCTCGAATGCACTCATTTCACATGAAAGCAATGTTCGTTGTCCAACGTGTGCTTTAGGCGCAGAAAGGGCTTTACAGGGTGACTGAATGCACTTCTGCGCTTGGAAAGCTGCTTTCATGCACTCGGTGACAGAAAGTGTGTTGTCCCTCTCTGAACAAGTGCATGTCACAGTACTTTGTTTAAAACTCGTTTCAGATGTGCTTTTTCAGTTAAAATGTCCAATATGAAGAAAATGTGTTAAAAGCTCGAAAACATGAAAATCCGTGCTTAGAAAGTTGTTACATGTCACATATGCTCGAATGCACTCATTTCACATGAAAGCAATGTTCGTTGTCCAACGTGTGCTTTAGGCGCAGAAAGGGCTTTACAGAGTGACTGAATGCACTTCTGCGCTCCGAAAGCTGTTTTCATGCACTCGGTGACAGAAAGTGTGTTTTCCCTCTCTGAACAAGTGCTTTTCACAGGACTTTGTTTAAAACTCGTTTCAGATGTGCTTTTTCAGTTAAATACAGTACAGTTAAAATGTCCAATGTGATGAAAATGGTTAAAAGCTCGAAAACATGAAAATCCATGCTCGAATGCACTCATTTCACATGAAATCAATGTTCGTTGTCGAACGTGTTCCTTAGGCGCAGAAAGGGCTTTACAGGGTGACTGAATGCACTTCTGCGCTCCGAAAGCTGTTTTCATGCACTCGGTAGACAGAAAGTGTGTTTTCCCTCTCTGAACAAGTGCTTTTCACAGGACTTTGTTTAAAACTCGTTTCAGATGTGCTTTTTCAGTTAAAATGTCCAATATGATGAAAATGTGCTAAAAGCTCGAAAACATGAAAATCCATGCTTAGAAAGTTGTTACATGTCACATATGCTGGAATGCACTCATTTCACTCAAAAATCAATGTTCCTTGTCAAACGTTTGCTTCATGCTCTGAAAAGGCGTTAGAAACAGACTTAATGCGCCGCTGCGTGAGGAAAGCTGTTTTCATCTACTCGGTGACAGTGTGTTTTCCCACCCTGAACAAGTGCATCTCACAATCCTATGTTGAAAACTCGTTTCAGACGTGCTTTTACAGTTAAAATGACAAATATGATGAAAATGTGTTAAAAGCTTGAAAACATGAAAATCCATGCTCGAATGCACTCATTTCACATGAAAGCAATGTTCGTTGTCGAACGTGTTCCTTAGGCGCAGAAAGGGCTTTACAGGGTGACTGAATGCACTTCTGCGCTCCGAAAGCTGTTTTCATGCACTCGGTGACAGAAAGTGTGTTTTCCCTCTCTGAAAAAGTGCTTTTCACAGGACTTTGTTTAAAACTCGTTTCAGATGTGCTTTTTCAGTTAAAATGTCCAATATGATGAAAATGTGCTAAAAGCTCGAAAACATGAAAATCCATGCTTAGAAAGTTGTTACATGTCACATATGCTGGAATGCACTCATTTCACTCAAAAATCAATGTTCCTTGTCAAACGTTTGCTTCATGCTCTGAAAAGGCGTTAGAAACAGGCTTAATGCGCCGCTGCGTGAGGAAAGCTGTTTTCATCTACTCGGTGACAGTGTGTTTTCCCACCCTGAACAAGTGCATCTCACAATCCTATGTTGAAAACTCGTTTCAGACGTGCTTTTACAGTTAAAATGACAAATATGATGAAAATGTGTTAAAAGCTTGAAAACATGAAAATCCATGCTTAGAAAGTTGTTACATGTCACATATGCTGGAATGCACTCATTTCACTCAAAAATCAATGTTCCTTGTCAAACGTTTGCTTCATGCTCTGAAAAGGCGTTAGAAACAGGCTTAATGCGCCGCTGCGTGAGGAAAGCTGTTTTCATCTACTCGGTGACAGTGTGTTTTCCCACCCTGAACAAGTGCATCTCACAATCCTATGTTGAAAACTCGTTTCAGACGTGCTTTTACAGTTAAAATGACAAATATGATGAAAATGTGTTAAAAGCTTGAAAACATGAAAATCCATGCTTAGAAAGTTGTTACATGTCACATATGCTGGAATGCACTCATTTCACTCAAAAATCAATGTTCCTTGTCAAACGTTTGCTTCATGCTCTGAAAAGGCGTTAGAAACAGGCTTAATGCGCCGCTGCGTGAGGAAAGCTGTTTTCATCTACTCGGTGACAGTGTGTTTTCCCACCCTGAACAAGTGCATCTCACAATCCTATGTTGAAAACTCGTTTCAGACGTGCTTTTACAGTTAAAATGACAAATATGATGAAAATGTGTTAAAAGCTTGAAAACATGAAAATCCATGCTCGAATGCACTCATTTCACATGAAAGCAATGTTCGTTGTCCAACGTGTGCTTTAGGCGCAGAAAGGGCTTTACAGGGTGACTGAATGCACTTCTGCGCTTGGAAAGCTGCTTTCATGCACTCGGTGACAGAAAGTGTGTTGTCCCTCTCTGAACAAGTGCATGTCACAGTACTTTGTTTAAAACTCGTTTCAGATGTGCTTTTTCAGTTAAAATGTCCAATATGAAGAAAATGTGTTAAAAGCTCGAAAACATGAAAATCCGTGCTTAGAAAGTTGTTACATGTCACATATGCTCGAATGCACTCATTTCACATGAAAGCAATGTTCGTTGTCCAACGTGTGCTTTAGGCGCAGAAAGGGCTTTACAGAGTGACTGAATGCACTTCTGCGCTCCGAAAGCTGTTTTCATGCACTCGGTGACAGAAAGTGTGTTTTCCCTCTCTGAACAAGTGCTTTTCACAGGACTTTGTTTAAAACTCGTTTCAGATGTGCTTTTTCAGTTAAATACAGTACAGTTAAAATGTCCAATGTGATGAAAATGGTTAAAAGCTCGAAAACATGAAAATCCATGCTCGAATGCACTCATTTCACATGAAATCAATGTTCGTTGTCGAACGTGTTCCTTAGGCGCAGAAAGGGCTTTACAGGGTGACTGAATGCACTTCTGCGCTCCGAAAGCTGTTTTCATGCACTCGGTGACAGAAAGTGTGTTTTCCCTCTCTGAACAAGTGCTTTTCACAGGACTTTGTTTAAAACTCGTTTCAGATGTGCTTTTTCAGTTAAAATGTCCAATATGATGAAAATGTGCTAAAAGCTCGAAAACATGAAAATCCATGCTTAGAAAGTTGTTACATGTCACATATGCTGGAATGCACTCATTTCACTCAAAAATCAATGTTCCTTGTCAAACGTTTGCTTCATGCTCTGAAAAGGCGTTAGAAACAGACTTAATGCGCCGCTGCGTGAGGAAAGCTGTTTTCATCTACTCGGTGACAGTGTGTTTTCCCACCCTGAACAAGTGCATCTCACAATCCTATGTTGAAAACTCGTTTCAGACGTGCTTTTACAGTTAAAATGACAAATATGATGAAAATGTGTTAAAAGCTTGAAAACATGAAAATCCATGCTCGAATGCACTCATTTCACATGAAAGCAATGTTCGTTGTCGAACGTGTTCCTTAGGCGCAGAAAGGGCTTTACAGGGTGACTGAATGCACTTCTGCGCTCCGAAAGCTGTTTTCATGCACTCGGTGACAGAAAGTGTGTTTTCCCTCTCTGAACAAGTGCTTTTCACAGGACTTTGTTTAAAACTCGTTTCAGATGTGCTTTTTCAGTTAAAATGTCCAATATGATGAAAATGTGCTAAAAGCTCGAAAACATGAAAATCCATGCTTAGAAAGTTGTTACATGTCACATATGCTGGAATGCACTCATTTCACTCAAAAATCAATGTTCCTTGTCAAACGTTTGCTTCATGCTCTGAAAAGGCGTTAGAAACAGGCTTAATGCGCCGCTGCGTGAGGAAAGCTGTTTTCATCTACTCGGTGACAGTGTGTTTTCCCACCCTGAACAAGTGCATCTCACAATCCTATGTTGAAAACTCGTTTCAGACGTGCTTTTACAGTTAAAATGACAAATATGATGAAAATGTGTTAAAAGCTTGAAAACATGAAAATCCATGCTTAGAAAGTTGTTACATGTCACATATGCTGGAATGCACTCATTTCACTCAAAAATCAATGTTCCTTGTCAAACGTTTGCTTCATGCTCTGAAAAGGCGTTAGAAACAGGCTTAATGCGCCGCTGCGTGAGGAAAGCTGTTTTCATCTACTCGGTGACAGTGTGTTTTCCCACCCTGAACAAGTGCATCTCACAATCCTATGTTGAAAACTCGTTTCAGACGTGCTTTTACAGTTAAAATGACAAATATGATATAAATGTGTTAAAAGCTTGAAAACATGAAAATCCATGCTTAGAAAGTTGTTACATGTCACATATGCTGGAATGCACTCATTTCACTCAAAAATCAATGTTCCTTGTCAAACGTTTGCTTCATGCTCTGAAAAGGCGTTAGAAACAGGCTTAATGCGCCGCTGCGTGAGGAAAGCTGTTTTCATCTACTCGGTGACAGTGTGTTTTCCCACCCTGAACAAGTGCATCTCACAATCCTATGTTGAAAACTCGTTTCAGACGTGCTTTTACAGTTAAAATGACAAATATGATGAAAATGTGTTAAAAGCTTGAAAACATGAAAATCCATGCTCGAATGCACTCATTTCACATGAAAGCAATGTTCGTTGTCGAACGTGTTCCTTAGGCGCAGAAAGGGCTTTACAGGGTGACTGAATGCACTTCTGCGCTCCGAAAGCTGTTTTCATGCACTCGGTGACAGAAAGTGTGTTTTCCCTCTCTGAACAAGTGCTTTTCACAGGACTTTGTTTAAAACTCGTTTCAGATGTGCTTTTTCAGTTAAAATGTCCAATATGATGAAAATGTGCTAAAAGCTCGAAAACATGAAAATCCATGCTTAGAAAGTTGTTACATGTCACATATGCTGGAATGCACTCATTTCACTCAAAAATCAATGTTCCTTGTCAAACGTTTGCTTCATGCTCTGAAAAGGCGTTAGAAACAGGCTTAATGCGCCGCTGCGTGAGGAAAGCTGTTTTCATCTACTCGGTGACAGTGTGTTTTCCCACCCTGAACAAGTGCATCTCACAATCCTATGTTGAAAACTCGTTTCAGACGTGCTTTTACAGTTAAAATGACAAATATGATGAAAATGTGTTAAAAGCTTGAAAACATGAAAATCCATGCTTAGAAAGTTGTTACATGTCACATATGCTGGAATGCACTCATTTCACTCAAAAATCAATGTTCCTTGTCAAACGTTTGCTTCATGCTCTGAAAAGGCGTTAGAAACAGGCTTAATGCGCCGCTGCGTGAGGAAAGCTGTTTTCATCTACTCGGTGACAGTGTGTTTTCCCACCCTGAACAAGTGCATCTCACAATCCTATGTTGAAAACTCGTTTCAGACGTGCTTTTACAGTTAAAATGACAAATATGATATAAATGTGTTAAAAGCTTGAAAACATGAAAATCCATGCTTAGAAAGTTGTTACATGTCACATATGCTGGAATGCACTCATTTCACTCAAAAATCAATGTTCCTTGTCAAACGTTTGCTTCATGCTCTGAAAAGGCGTTAGAAACAGGCTTAATGCGCCGCTGCGTGAGGAAAGCTGTTTTCATCTACTCGGTGACAGTGTGTTTTCCCACCCTGAACAAGTGCATCTCACAATCCTATGTTGAAAACTCGTTTCAGACGTGCTTTTACAGTTAAAATGACAAATATGATGAAAATGTGTTAAAAGCTTGAAAACATGAAAATCCATGCTCGAATGCACTCATTTCACATGAAAGCAATGTTCGTTGTCCAACGTGTGCTTTAGGCGCAGAAAGGGCTTTACAGGGTGACTGAATGCACTTCTGCGCTCCGAAAGCTGTTTTCATGCACTCGGTGACAGAAAGTGTGTTTTCCCTCTCTGAACAAGTGCTTTTCACAGGACTTTGTTTAAAACTCGTTTCAGATGTGCTTTTTCAGTTAAAATGTCCAATATGATGAAAATGTGCTAAAAGCTCGAAAACATGAAAATCCATGCTTAGAAAGTTGTTACATGTCACATATGCTGGAATGCACTCATTTCACTCAAACATCAATGTTCCTTGTCAAACGTTTGCTTCATGCTCTGAAAAGGCGTTAGAAACAGGCTTAATGCGCCGCTGCGTGAGGAAAGCTGTTTTCATCTACTCGGTGACAGTGTGTTTTCCCACCCTGAACAAGTGCATCTCCCAATCCTATGTTGAAAACTCGTTTCAGACGTGCTTTTACAGTTAAAATGACAAATATGATGAAAATGTGTTAAAAGCTTGAAAACATGAAAATCCATGCTCGAATGCACTCATTTCACATGAAAGCAATGTTCGTTGTCCAACGTGTGCTTTAGGCGCAGAAAGGGCTTTACAGGGTGACTAAATGCACTTCTGCTCTTGGAAAGCTGCTTTCATGCACTCGGTGACAGAAAGTGTGTTGTCCCTCTCTGAACAAGTGCATGTCACAGTACTTTGTTTAAAACTCGTTTCAGATGTGCTTTTTCAGTTAAAATGTCCAATATGAAGAAAATGTGTTAAAAGCTCGAAAACATGAAAATCCGTGCTTAGAAAGTTGTTACATGTCACATATGCTCGAATGCACTCATTTCACATGAAATCAATGTTCGTTGTCAAACGTGTGCTTTAGGCGCAGAAAGGGCTTTACAGAGTGACTGAATGCACTTCTGCGCTCCGAAAGCTGTTTTCATGCACTCGGTGACAGAAAGTGTGTTTTCCCTCTCTGAACAAGTGCTTTTCACAGGACTTTGTTTAAAACTCGTTTCAGATGTGCTTTTTCAGTTAAAATGTCCAATATGATGAAAATGTGCTAAAGCTCGAAAACATGAAAATCCATGCTTAGAAAGTTGTTACATGTCACATATGCTGGAATGCACTCATTTCACTCAAAAATCAATGTTCCTTGTCAAACGTTTGCTTCATGCTCTGAAAAGGCGTTAGAAACAGGCTTAATGCGCCGCTGCGTGAGGAAAGCTGTTTTCATCTACTCGGTGACAGTGTGTTTTCCCACCCTGAACAAGTGCATCTCACAATCCTATGTTGAAAACTCGTTTCAGACGTGCTTTTACAGTTAAAATGACAAATATGATGAAAATGTGTTAAAAGCTTGAAAACATGAAAATCCATGCTTAGAAAGTTGTTACATGTCACATATGCTGGAATGCACTCATTTCACTCAAAAATCAATGTTCCTTGTAAAACGTTTGCTTCATGCTCTGAAAAGGCGTTAGAAACAGGCTTAATGCGCCGCTGCGTGAGGAAAGCTGTTTTCATCTACTCGGTGACAGTGTGTTTTCCCACCCTGAACAAGTGCATCTCACAATCCTATGTTGAAAACTCGTTTCAGACGTGCTTTTACAGTTAAAATGACAAATATGATGAAAGTGTGTTAAAAGCTTGAAAACATGAAAATCCATGCTCGAATGCACTCATTTCACATGAAAGCAATGTTCGTTGTCCAACGTGTGCTTTAGGCGCAGAAAGGGCTTTACAGGGTGACTGAATGCACTTCTGCGCTTGGAAAGCTGCTTTCATGCACTCGGTGACAGAAAGTGTGTTGTCCCTCTCTGAACAAGTGCATGTCACAGTACTTTGTTTAAAACTCGTTTCAGATGTGCTTTTTCAGTTAAAATGTCCAATATGAAGAAAATGTGTTAAAAGCTCGAAAACATGAAAATCCGTGCTTAGAAAGTTGTTACATGTCACATATGCTCGAATGCACTCATTTCACATGAAAGCAATGTTCGTTGTCCAACGTGTGCTTTAGGCGCAGAAAGGGCTTTACAGAGTGACTGAATGCACTTCTGCGCTCCGAAAGCTGTTTTCATGCACTCGGTGACAGAAAGTGTGTTTTCCCTCTCTGAACAAGTGCTTTTCACAGGACTTTGTTTAAAACTCGTTTCAGATGTGCTTTTTCAGTTAAATACAGTACAGTTAAAATGTCCAATGTGATGAAAATGGTTAAAAGCTCGAAAACATGAAAATCCATGCTCGAATGCACTCATTTCACATGAAATCAATGTTCGTTGTCGAACGTGTTCCTTAGGCGCAGAAAGGGCTTTACAGGGTGACTGAATGCACTTCTGCGCTCCGAAAGCTGTTTTCATGCACTCGGTGACAGAAAGTGTGTTTTCCCTCTCTGAACAAGTGCTTTTCACAGGACTTTGTTTAAAACTCGTTTCAGATGTGCTTTTTCAGTTAAAATGTCCAATATGATGAAAATGTGCTAAAAGCTCGAAAACATGAAAATCCATGCTTAGAAAGTTGTTACATGTCACATATGCTGGAATGCACTCATTTCACTCAAAAATCAATGTTCCTTGTCAAACGTTTGCTTCATGCTCTGAAAAGGCGTTAGAAACAGACTTAATGCGCCGCTGCGTGAGGAAAGCTGTTTTCATCTACTCGGTGACAGTGTGTTTTCCCACCCTGAACAAGTGCATCTCACAATCCTATGTTGAAAACTCGTTTCAGACGTGCTTTTACAGTTAAAATGACAAATATGATGAAAATGTGTTAAAAGCTTGAAAACATGAAAATCCATGCTCGAATGCACTCATTTCACATGAAAGCAATGTTCGTTGTCGAACGTGTTCCTTAGGCGCAGAAAGGGCTTTACAGGGTGACTGAATGCACTTCTGCGCTCCGAAAGCTGTTTTCATGCACTCGGTGACAGAAAGTGTGTTTTCCCTCTCTGAAAAAGTGCTTTTCACAGGACTTTGTTTAAAACTCGTTTCAGATGTGCTTTTTCAGTTAAAATGTCCAATATGATGAAAATGTGCTAAAAGCTCGAAAACATGAAAATCCATGCTTAGAAAGTTGTTACATGTCACATATGCTGGAATGCACTCATTTCACTCAAAAATCAATGTTCCTTGTCAAACGTTTGCTTCATGCTCTGAAAAGGCGTTAGAAACAGGCTTAATGCGCCGCTGCGTGAGGAAAGCTGTTTTCATCTACTCGGTGACAGTGTGTTTTCCCACCCTGAACAAGTGCATCTCACAATCCTATGTTGAAAACTCGTTTCAGACGTGCTTTTACAGTTAAAATGACAAATATGATGAAAATGTGTTAAAAGCTTGAAAACATGAAAATCCATGCTTAGAAAGTTGTTACATGTCACATATGCTGGAATGCACTCATTTCACTCAAAAATCAATGTTCCTTGTCAAACGTTTGCTTCATGCTCTGAAAAGGCGTTAGAAACAGGCTTAATGCGCCGCTGCGTGAGGAAAGCTGTTTTCATCTACTCGGTGACAGTGTGTTTTCCCACCCTGAACAAGTGCATCTCACAATCCTATGTTGAAAACTCGTTTCAGACGTGCTTTTACAGTTAAAATGACAAATATGATGAAAATGTGTTAAAAGCTTGAAAACATGAAAATCCATGCTTAGAAAGTTGTTACATGTCACATATGCTGGAATGCACTCATTTCACTCAAAAATCAATGTTCCTTGTCAAACGTTTGCTTCATGCTCTGAAAAGGCGTTAGAAACAGGCTTAATGCGCCGCTGCGTGAGGAAAGCTGTTTTCATCTACTCGGTGACAGTGTGTTTTCCCACCCTGAACAAGTGCATCTCACAATCCTATGTTGAAAACTCGTTTCAGACGTGCTTTTACAGTTAAAATGACAAATATGATGAAAATGTGTTAAAAGCTTGAAAACATGAAAATCCATGCTCGAATGCACTCATTTCACATGAAAGCAATGTTCGTTGTCCAACGTGTGCTTTAGGCGCAGAAAGGGCTTTACAGGGTGACTGAATGCACTTCTGCGCTTGGAAAGCTGCTTTCATGCACTCGGTGACAGAAAGTGTGTTGTCCCTCTCTGAACAAGTGCATGTCACAGTACTTTGTTTAAAACTCGTTTCAGATGTGCTTTTTCAGTTAAAATGTCCAATATGAAGAAAATGTGTTAAAAGCTCGAAAACATGAAAATCCGTGCTTAGAAAGTTGTTACATGTCACATATGCTCGAATGCACTCATTTCACATGAAAGCAATGTTCGTTGTCCAACGTGTGCTTTAGGCGCAGAAAGGGCTTTACAGAGTGACTGAATGCACTTCTGCGCTCCGAAAGCTGTTTTCATGCACTCGGTGACAGAAAGTGTGTTTTCCCTCTCTGAACAAGTGCTTTTCACAGGACTTTGTTTAAAACTCGTTTCAGATGTGCTTTTTCAGTTAAATACAGTACAGTTAAAATGTCCAATGTGATGAAAATGTGCTAAAAGCTCGAAAACATGAAAATCCATGCTTAGAAAGTTGTTACATGTCACATATGCTGGAATGCACTCATTTCACTCAAAAATCAATGTTCCTTGTCAAACGTTTGCTTCATGCTCTGAAAAGGCGTTAGAAACAGGCTTAATGCGCTGCTGCGTGAGGAAAGCTGTTTTCATCTACTCGGTGACAGTGTGTTTTCCCACCCTGAACAAGTGCATCTCACAATCCTATGTTGAAAACTCGTTTCAGACGTGCTTTTACAGTTAAAATGACAAATATGATGAAAATGTGTTAAAAGCTTGAAAACATGAAAATCCATGCTTAGAAAGTTGTTACATGTCACATATGCTGGAATGCACTCATTTCACTCAAAAATCAATGTTCCTTGTCAAACGTTTGCTTCATGCTCTGAAAAGGCGTTAGAAACAGGCTTAATGCGCCGCTGCGTGAGGAAAGCTGTTTTCATCTACTCGGTGACAGTGTGTTTTCCCACCCTGAACAAGTGCATCTCACAATCCTATGTTGAAAACTCGTTTCAGACGTGCTTTTACAGTTAAAATGACAAATATGATGAAAATGTGTTAAAAGCTTGAAAACATGAAAATCCATGCTCGAATGCACTCATTTCACATGAAAGCAATGTTCGTTGTCCAACGTGTGCTTTAGGCGCAGAAAGGGCTTTACAGGGTGACTGAATGCACTTCTGCGCTCCGAAAGCTGTTTTCATGCACTCGGTGACAGAAAGTGTGTTTTCCCTCTCTGAACAAGTGCTTTTCACAGGACTTTGTTTAAAACTCGTTTCAGATGTGCTTTTTCAGTTAAAATGTCCAATATGATGAAAATGTGCTAAAAGCTCGAAAACATGAAAATCCATGCTTAGAAAGTTGTTACATGTCACATATGCTGGAATGCACTCATTTCACTCAAACATCAATGTTCCTTGTCAAACGTTTGCTTCATGCTCTGAAAAGGCGTTAGAAACAGGCTTAATGCGCCGCTGCGTGAGGAAAGCTGTTTTCATCTACTCGGTGACAGTGTGTTTTCCCACCCTGAACAAGTGCATCTCACAATCCTATGTTGAAAACTCGTTTCAGACGTGCTTTTACAGTTAAAATGACAAATATGATGAAAATGTGTTAAAAGCTTGAAAACATGAAAATCCATGCTCGAATGCACTCATTTCACATGAAAGCAATGTTCGTTGTCCAACGTGTGCTTTAGGCGCAAAAAGGGCTTTACAGGGTGACTAAATGCACTTCTGCGCTTGGAAAGCTGCTTTCATGCACTCGGTGACAGAAAGTGTGTTGTCCCTCTCTGAACAAGTGCATGTCACAGTACTTTGTTTAAAACTCGTTTCAGATGTGCTTTTTCAGTTAAAATGTCCAATATGAAGAAAATGTGTTAAAAGCTCGAAAACATGAAAATCCGTGCTTAGAAAGTTGTTACATGTCACATATGCTCGAATGCACTCATTTCACATGAAATCAATGTTCGTTGTCAAACGTGTGCTTTAGGCGCAGAAAGGGCTTTACAGAGTGACTGAATGCACTTCTGCGCTCCGAAAGCTGTTTTCATGCACTCGGTGACAGAAAGTGTGTTTTCCCTCTCTGAACAAGTGCTTTTCACAGGACTTTGTTTAAAACTCGTTTCAGATGTGCTTTTTCAGTTAAAATGTCCAATATGATGAAAATGTGCTAAAGCTCGAAAACATGAAAATCCATGCTTAGAAAGTTGTTACATGTCACATATGCTGGAATGCACTCATTTCACTCAAAAATCAATGTTCCTTGTCAAACGTTTGCTTCATGCTCTGAAAAGGCGTTAGAAACAGGCTTAATGCGCCGCTGCGTGAGGAAAGCTGTTTTCATCTACTCGGTGACAGTGTGTTTTCCCACCCTGAACAAGTGCATCTCACAATCCTATGTTGAAAACTCGTTTCAGACGTGCTTTTACAGTTAAAATGACAAATATGATGAAAATGTGTTAAAAGCTTGAAAACATGAAAATCCATGCTTAGAAAGTTGTTACATGTCACATATGCTGGAATGCACTCATTTCACTCAAAAATCAATGTTCCTTGTAAAACGTTTGCTTCATGCTCTGAAAAGGCGTTAGAAACAGGCTTAATGCGCCGCTGCGTGAGGAAAGCTGTTTTCATCTACTCGGTGACAGTGTGTTTTCCCACCCTGAACAAGTGCATCTCACAATCCTATGTTGAAAACTCGTTTCAGACGTGCTTTTACAGTTAAAATGACAAATATGATGAAAGTGTGTTAAAAGCTTGAAAACATGAAAATCCATGCTCGAATGCACTCATTTCACATGAAAGCAATGTTCGTTGTCCAACGTGTGCTTTAGGCGCAGAAAGGGCTTTACAGGGTGACTGAATGCACTTCTGCGCTTGGAAAGCTGCTTTCATGCACTCGGTGACAGAAAGTGTGTTGTCCCTCTCTGAACAAGTGCATGTCACAGTACTTTGTTTAAAACTCGTTTCAGATGTGCTTTTTCAGTTAAAATGTCCAATATGAAGAAAATGTGTTAAAAGCTCGAAAACATGAAAATCCGTGCTTAGAAAGTTGTTACATGTCACATATGCTCGAATGCACTCATTTCACATGAAAGCAATGTTCGTTGTCCAACGTGTGCTTTAGGCGCAGAAAGGGCTTTACAGAGTGACTGAATGCACTTCTGCGCTCCGAAAGCTGTTTTCATGCACTCGGTGACAGAAAGTGTGTTTTCCCTCTCTGAACAAGTGCTTTTCACAGGACTTTGTTTAAAACTCGTTTCAGATGTGCTTTTTCAGTTAAATACAGTACAGTTAAAATGTCCAATGTGATGAAAATGGTTAAAAGCTCGAAAACATGAAAATCCATGCTCGAATGCACTCATTTCACATGAAATCAATGTTCGTTGTCGAACGTGTTCCTTAGGCGCAGAAAGGGCTTTACAGGGTGACTGAATGCACTTCTGCGCTCCGAAAGCTGTTTTCATGCACTCGGTGACAGAAAGTGTGTTTTCCCTCTCTGAACAAGTGCTTTTCACAGGACTTTGTTTAAAACTCGTTTCAGATGTGCTTTTTCAGTTAAAATGTCCAATATGATGAAAATGTGCTAAAAGCTCGAAAACATGAAAATCCATGCTTAGAAAGTTGTTACATGTCACATATGCTGGAATGCACTCATTTCACTCAAAAATCAATGTTCCTTGTCAAACGTTTGCTTCATGCTCTGAAAAGGCGTTAGAAACAGACTTAATGCGCCGCTGCGTGAGGAAAGCTGTTTTCATCTACTCGGTGACAGTGTGTTTTCCCACCCTGAACAAGTGCATCTCACAATCCTATGTTGAAAACTCGTTTCAGACGTGCTTTTACAGTTAAAATGACAAATATGATGAAAATGTGTTAAAAGCTTGAAAACATGAAAATCCATGCTCGAATGCACTCATTTCACATGAAAGCAATGTTCGTTGTCGAACGTGTTCCTTAGGCGCAGAAAGGGCTTTACAGGGTGACTGAATGCACTTCTGCGCTCCGAAAGCTGTTTTCATGCACTCGGTGACAGAAAGTGTGTTTTCCCTCTCTGAAAAAGTGCTTTTCACAGGACTTTGTTTAAAACTCGTTTCAGATGTGCTTTTTCAGTTAAAATGTCCAATATGATGAAAATGTGCTAAAAGCTCGAAAACATGAAAATCCATGCTTAGAAAGTTGTTACATGTCACATATGCTGGAATGCACTCATTTCACTCAAAAATCAATGTTCCTTGTCAAACGTTTGCTTCATGCTCTGAAAAGGCGTTAGAAACAGGCTTAATGCGCCGCTGCGTGAGGAAAGCTGTTTTCATCTACTCGGTGACAGTGTGTTTTCCCACCCTGAACAAGTGCATCTCACAATCCTATGTTGAAAACTCGTTTCAGACGTGCTTTTACAGTTAAAATGACAAATATGATGAAAATGTGTTAAAAGCTTGAAAACATGAAAATCCATGCTTAGAAAGTTGTTACATGTCACATATGCTGGAATGCACTCATTTCACTCAAAAATCAATGTTCCTTGTCAAACGTTTGCTTCATGCTCTGAAAAGGCGTTAGAAACAGGCTTAATGCGCCGCTGCGTGAGGAAAGCTGTTTTCATCTACTCGGTGACAGTGTGTTTTCCCACCCTGAACAAGTGCATCTCACAATCCTATGTTGAAAACTCGTTTCAGACGTGCTTTTACAGTTAAAATGACAAATATGATGAAAATGTGTTAAAAGCTTGAAAACATGAAAATCCATGCTTAGAAAGTTGTTACATGTCACATATGCTGGAATGCACTCATTTCACTCAAAAATCAATGTTCCTTGTCAAACGTTTGCTTCATGCTCTGAAAAGGCGTTAGAAACAGGCTTAATGCGCCGCTGCGTGAGGAAAGCTGTTTTCATCTACTCGGTGACAGTGTGTTTTCCCACCCTGAACAAGTGCATCTCACAATCCTATGTTGAAAACTCGTTTCAGACGTGCTTTTACAGTTAAAATGACAAATATGATGAAAATGTGTTAAAAGCTTGAAAACATGAAAATCCATGCTCGAATGCACTCATTTCACATGAAAGCAATGTTCGTTGTCCAACGTGTGCTTTAGGCGCAGAAAGGGCTTTACAGGGTGACTGAATGCACTTCTGCCCTTGGAAAGCTGCTTTCATGCACTCGGTGACAGAAAGTGTGTTGTCCCTCTCTGAACAAGTGCATGTCACAGTACTTTGTTTAAAACTCGTTTCAGATGTGCTTTTTCAGTTAAAATGTCCAATATGAAGAAAATGTGTTAAAAGCTCGAAAACATGAAAATCCGTGCTTAGAAAGTTGTTACATGTCACATATGCTCGAATGCACTCATTTCACATGAAAGCAATGTTCGTTGTCCAACGTGTGCTTTAGGCGCAGAAAGGGCTTTACAGAGTGACTGAATGCACTTCTGCGCTCCGAAAGCTGTTTTCATGCACTCGGTGACAGAAAGTGTGTTTTCCCTCTCTGAACAAGTGCTTTTCACAGGACTTTGTTTAAAACTCGTTTCAGATGTGCTTTTTCAGTTAAATACAGTACAGTTAAAATGTCCAATGTGATGAAAATGGTTAAAAGCTCGAAAACATGAAAATCCATGCTCGAATGCACTCATTTCACATGAAATCAATGTTCGTTGTCGAACGTGTTCCTTAGGCGCAGAAAGGGCTTTACAGGGTGACTGAATGCACTTCTGCGCTCCGAAAGCTGTTTTCATGCACTCGGTGACAGAAAGTGTGTTTTCCCTCTCTGAACAAGTGCTTTTCACAGGACTTTGTTTAAAACTCGTTTCAGATGTGCTTTTTCAGTTAAAATGTCCAATATGATGAAAATGTGCTAAAAGCTCGAAAACATGAAAATCCATGCTTAGAAAGTTGTTACATGTCACATATGCTGGAATGCACTCATTTCACTCAAAAATCAATGTTCCTTGTCAAACGTTTGCTTCATGCTCTGAAAAGGCGTTAGAAACAGGCTTAATGCGCCGCTGCGTGAGGAAAGCTGTTTTCATCTACTCGGTGACAGTGTGTTTTCCCACCCTGAACAAGTGCATCTCACAATCCTATGTTGAAAACTCGTTTCAGACGTGCTTTTACAGTTAAAATGACAAATATGATGAAAATGTGTTAAAAGCTTGAAAACATGAAAATCCATGCTTAGAAAGTTGTTACATGTCACATATGCTGGAATGCACTCATTTCACTCAAAAATCAATGTTCCTTGTCAAACGTTTGCTTCATGCTCTGAAAAGGCGTTAGAAACAGGCTTAATGCGCCGCTGCGTGAGGAAAGCTGTTTTCATCTACTCGGTGACAGTGTGTTTTCCCACCCTGAACAAGTGCATCTCACAATCCTATGTTGAAAACTCGTTTCAGACGTGCTTTTTCAGTTAAAATGTCCAATATGATGAAAATGTGCTAAAAGCTCGAAAACATGAAAATCCATGCTTAGAAAGTTGTTACATGTCACATATGCTGGAATGCACTCATTTCACTCAAAAATCAATGTTCCTTGTCAAACGTTTGCTTCATGCTCTGAAAAGGCGTTAGAAACAGGCTTAATGCGCCGCTGCGTGAGGAAAGCTGTTTTCATCTACTCGGTGACAGTGTGTTTTCCCACCCTGAACAAGTGCATCTCACAATCCTATGTTGAAAACTCGTTTCAGACGTGCTTTTACAGTTAAAATGACAAATATGATGAAAATGTGTTAAAAGCTTGAAAACATGAAAATCCATGCTCGAATGCACTCATTTCACATGAAAGCAATGTTCGTTGTCCAACGTGTGCTTTAGGCGCAGAAAGGGCTTTACAGGGTGACTAAATGCACTTCTGCGCTTGGAAAGCTGCTTTCATGCACTCGGTGACAGAAAGTGTGTTGTCCCTCTCTGAACAAGTGCATGTCACAGTACTTTGTTTAAAACTCGTTTCAGATGTGCTTTTTCAGTTAAAATGTCCAATATGAAGAAAATGTGTTAAAAGCTCGAAAACATGAAAATCCGTGCTTAGAAAGTTGTTACATGTCACATATGCTCGAATGCACTCATTTCACATGAAATCAATGTTCGTTGTCAAACGTGTGCTTTAGGCGCAGAAAGGGCTTTACAGAGTGACTGAATGCACTTCTGCGCTCCGAAAGCTGTTTTCATGCACTCGGTGACAGAAAGTGTGTTTTCCCTCTCTGAACAAGTGCTTTTCACAGGACTTTGTTTAAAACTCGTTTCAGATGTGCTTTTTCAGTTAAAATGTCCAATATGATGAAAATGTGCTAAAGCTCGAAAACATGAAAATCCATGCTTAGAAAGTTGTTACATGTCACATATGCTGGAATGCACTCATTTCACTCAAAAATCAATGTTCCTTGTCAAACGTTTGCTTCATGCTCTGAAAAGGCGTTAGAAACAGGCTTAATGCGCCGCTGCGTGAGGAAAGCTGTTTTCATCTACTCGGTGACAGTGTGTTTTCCCACCCTGAACAAGTGCATCTCACAATCCTATGTTGAAAACTCGTTTCAGACGTGCTTTTACAGTTAAAATGACAAATATGATGAAAATGTGTTAAAAGCTTGAAAACATGAAAATCCATGCTTAGAAAGTTGTTACATGTCACATATGCTGGAATGCACTCATTTCACTCAAAAATCAATGTTCCTTGTAAAACGTTTGCTTCATGCTCTGAAAAGGCGTTAGAAACAGGCTTAATGCGCCGCTGCGTGAGGAAAGCTGTTTTCATCTACTCGGTGACAGTGTGTTTTCCCACCCTGAACAAGTGCATCTCACAATCCTATGTTGAAAACTCGTTTCAGACGTGCTTTTACAGTTAAAATGACAAATATGATGAAAGTGTGTTAAAAGCTTGAAAACATGAAAATCCATGCTCGAATGCACTCATTTCACATGAAAGCAATGTTCGTTGTCCAACGTGTGCTTTAGGCGCAGAAAGGGCTTTACAGGGTGACTGAATGCACTTCTGCGCTTGGAAAGCTGCTTTCATGCACTCGGTGACAGAAAGTGTGTTGTCCCTCTCTGAACAAGTGCATGTCACAGTACTTTGTTTAAAAGTCGTTTCAGATGTGCTTTTTCAGTTAAAATGTCCAATATGAAGAAAATGTGTTAAAAGCTCGAAAACATGAAAATCCGTGCTTAGAAAGTTGTTACATGTCACATATGCTCGAATGCACTCATTTCACATGAAAGCAATGTTCGTTGTCCAACGTGTGCTTTAGGCGCAGAAAGGGCTTTACAGAGTGACTGAATGCACTTCTGCGCTCCGAAAGCTGTTTTCATGCACTCGGTGACAGAAAGTGTGTTTTCCCTCTCTGAACAAGTGCTTTTCACAGGACTTTGTTTAAAACTCGTTTCAGATGTGCTTTTTCAGTTAAATACAGTACAGTTAAAATGTCCAATGTGATGAAAATGGTTAAAAGCTCGAAAACATGAAAATCCATGCTCGAATGCACTCATTTCACATGAAATCAATGTTCGTTGTCGAACGTGTTCCTTAGGCGCAGAAAGGGCTTTACAGGGTGACTGAATGCACTTCTGCGCTCCGAAAGCTGTTTTCATGCACTCGGTGACAGAAAGTGTGTTTTCCCTCTCTGAACAAGTGCTTTTCACAGGACTTTGTTTAAAACTCGTTTCAGATGTGCTTTTTCAGTTAAAATGTCCAATATGATGAAAATGTGCTAAAAGCTCGAAAACATGAAAATCCATGCTTAGAAAGTTGTTACATGTCACATATGCTGGAATGCACTCATTTCACTCAAAAATCAATGTTCCTTGTCAAACGTTTGCTTCATGCTCTGAAAAGGCGTTAGAAACAGGCTTAATGCGCCGCTGCGTGAGGAAAGCTGTTTTCATCTACTCGGTGACAGTGTGTTTTCCCACCCTGAACAAGTGCATCTCACAATCCTATGTTGAAAACTCGTTTCAGACGTGCTTTTACAGTTAAAATGACAAATATGATGAAAATGTGTTAAAAGCTTGAAAACATGAAAATCCATGCTCGAATGCACTCATTTCACATGAAAGCAATGTTCGTTGTCGAACGTGTTCCTTAGGCGCAGAAAGGGCTTTACAGGGTGACTGAATGCACTTCTGCGCTCCGAAAGCTGTTTTCATGCACTCGGTGACAGAAAGTGTGTTTTCCCTCTCTGAAAAAGTGCTTTTCACAGGACTTTGTTTAAAACTCGTTTCAGATGTGCTTTTTCAGTTAAAATGTCCAATATGATGAAAATGTGCTAAAAGCTCGAAAACATGAAAATCCATGCTTAGAAAGTTGTTACATGTCACATATGCTGGAATGCACTCATTTCACTCAAAAATCAATGTTCCTTGTCAAACGTTTGCTTCATGCTCTGAAAAGGCGTTAGAAACAGGCTTAATGCGCCGCTGCGTGAGGAAAGCTGTTTTCATCTACTCGGTGACAGTGTGTTTTCCCACCCTGAACAAGTGCATCTCACAATCCTATGTTGAAAACTCGTTTCAGACGTGCTTTTACAGTTAAAATGACAAATATGATGAAAATGTGTTAAAAGCTTGAAAACATGAAAATCCATGCTTAGAAAGTTGTTACATGTCACATATGCTGGAATGCACTCATTTCACTCAAAAATCAATGTTCCTTGTCAAACGTTTGCTTCATGCTCTGAAAAGGCGTTAGAAACAGGCTTAATGCGCCGCTGCGTGAGGAAAGCTGTTTTCATCTACTCGGTGACAGTGTGTTTTCCCACCCTGAACAAGTGCATCTCACAATCCTATGTTGAAAACTCGTTTCAGACGTGCTTTTACAGTTAAAATGACAAATATGATGAAAATGTGTTAAAAGCTTGAAAACATGAAAATCCATGCTTAGAAAGTTGTTACATGTCACATATGCTGGAATGCACTCATTTCACTCAAAAATCAATGTTCCTTGTCAAACGTTTGCTTCATGCTCTGAAAAGGCGTTAGAAACAGGCTTAATGCGCCGCTGCGTGAGGAAAGCTGTTTTCATCTACTCGGTGACAGTGTGTTTTCCCACCCTGAACAAGTGCATCTCACAATCCTATGTTGAAAACTCGTTTCAGACGTGCTTTTACAGTTAAAATGACAAATATGATGAAAATGTGTTAAAAGCTTGAAAACATGAAAATCCATGCTCGAATGCACTCATTTCACATGAAAGCAATGTTCGTTGTCCAACGTGTGCTTTAGGCGCAGAAAGGGCTTTACAGGGTGACTGAATGCACTTCTGCGCTTGGAAAGCTGATTTCATGCACTCGGTGACAGAAAGTGTGTTTTCCCTCTCTGAACAAGTGCTTTTCACAGGACTTTGTTTAAAACTCGTTTCAGATGTGCTTTTTCAGTTAAATACAGTACAGTTAAAATGTCCAATGTGATGAAAATGGTTAAAAGCTCGAAAACATGAAAATCCATGCTCGAATGCACTCATTTCACATGAAATCAATGTTCGTTGTCGAACGTGTTCCTTAGGCGCAGAAAGGGCTTTACAGGGTGACTGAATGCACTTCTGCGCTCCGAAAGCTGTTTTCATGCACTCGGTGACAGAAAGTGTGTTTTCCCTCTCTGAACAAGTGCTTTTCACAGGACTTTGTTTAAAACTCGTTTCAGATGTGCTTTTTCAGTTAAAATGTCCAATATGATGAAAATGTGCTAAAAGCTCGAAAACATGAAAATCCATGCTTAGAAAGTTGTTACATGTCACATATGCTGGAATGCACTCATTTCACTCAAAAATCAATGTTCCTTGTCAAACGTTTGCTTTATGCTCTGAAAAGGCGTTAGAAACAGGCTTAATGCGCCGCTGCGTGAGGAAAGCTGTTTTCATCTACTCGGTGACAGTGTGTTTTCCCACCCTGAACAAGTGCATCTCACAATCCTATGTTGAAAACTCGTTTCAGACGTGCTTTTACAGTTAAAATGACAAATATGATGAAAATGTGTTAAAAGCTCGAAAACATGAAAATCCATGCTCGAATGCACTCATTTCACATGAAATCAATGTTCGTTGTCGAACGTGTTCCTTAGGCGCAGAAAGGGCTTTACAGGGTGACTGAATGCACTTCTGCGCTCCGAAAGCTGTTTTCATGCACTCGGTGACAGAAAGTGTGTTTTCCCTCTCTGAACAAGTGCTTTTCACAGGACTTTGTTTAAAACTCGTTTCAGATGTACTTTTTCAGTTAAAATGTCCAATATGATGAAAATGTGCTAAAAGCTCGAAAACATGAAAATCCATGCTTAGAAAGTTGTTACATGTCACATATGCTGGAATGCACTCATTTCACTCAAAAATCAATGTTCCTTGTCAAACGTTTGCTTCATGCTCTGAAAAGGCGTTAGAAACAGGCTTAATGCGCCGCTGCGTGAGGAAAGCTGTTTTCATCTACTCGGTGACAGTGTGTTTTCCCACCCTGAACAAGTGCATCTCACAATCCTATGTTGAAAACTCGTTTCAGACGTGCTTTTACAGTTAAAATGACAAATATGATGAAAATGTGTTAAAAGCTCGAAAACATGAAAATCCATGCTCGAATGCACTCATTTCACATGAAATCAATGTTCGTTGTCGAACGTGTTCCTTAGGCGCAGAAAGGGCTTTACAGGGTGACTGAATGCACTTCTGCGCTCCGAAAGCTGTTTTCATGCACTCGGTGACAGAAAGTGTGTTTTCCCTCTCTGAACAAGTGCTTTTCACAGGACTTTGTTTAAAACTCGTTTCAGATGTGCTTTTTCAGTTAAAATGTCCAATATGATGAAAATGTGCTAAAAGCTCGAAAACATGAAAATCCATGCTTAGAAAGTTGTTACATGTCACATATGCTGGAATGCACTCATTTCACTCAAAAATCAATGTTCCTTGTCAAACGTTTGCTTCATGCTCTGAAAAGGCGTTAGAAACAGGCTTAATGCGCCGCTGCGTGAGGAAAGCTGTTTTCATCTACTCGGTGACAGTGTGTTTTCCCACCCTGAACAAGTGCATCTCACAATCCTATGTTGAAAACTCGTTTCAGACGTGCTTTTACAGTTAAAATGACAAATATGATGAAAATGTGTTAAAAGCTCGAAAACATGAAAATCCATGCTCGAATGCACTCATTTCACATGAAAGCAATGTTCGTTGTCCAACGTGTGCTTTAGGCGCAGAAAGGGCTTTACAGGGTGACTGAATGCACTTCTGCGCTTGGAAAGCTGCTTTCATGCACTCGGTGACAGAAAGTGTGTTGTCCCTCTCTGAACAAGTGCATGTCACAGTACTTTGTTTAAAACTCGTTTCAGATGTGCTTTTTCAGTTAAAATGTCCAATATGAAGAAAATGTGTTAAAAGCTCGAAAACATGAAAATCCGTGCTTAGAAAGTTGTTACATGTCACATATGCTCGAATGCACTCATTTCACATGAAATCAATGTTCGTTGTCAAACGTGTGCTTTAGGCGCAGAAAGGGCTTTACAGAGTGACTGAATGCACTTCTGCGCTCCGAAAGCTGTTTTCATGCACTCGGTGACAGAAAGTGTGTTTTCCCTCTCTGAACAAGTGCTTTTCACAGGACTTTGTTTAAAACTCGTTTCAGATGTGCTTTTTCAGTTAAATACAGTACAGTTAAAATGTCCAATATGATGAAAATGTGCTAAAGCTCGAAAACATGAAAATCCATGCTTAGAAAGTTGTTACATGTCACATATGCTGGAATGCACTCATTTCACTCAAAAATCAATGTTCCTTGTCAAACGTTTGCTTCATGCTCTGAAAAGGCGTTAGAAACAGGCTTAATGCGCCGCTGCGTGAGGAAAGCTGTTTTCATCTACTCGGTGACAGTGTGTTTTCCCACCCTGAACAAGTGCATCTCACAATCCTATGTTGAAAACTCGTTTCAGACGTGCTTTTACAGTTAAAATGACAAATATGATGAAAATGTGTTAAAAGCTTGAAAACATGAAAATCCATGCTCGAATGCACTCATTTCACATGAAAGCAATGTTCGTTGTCCAACGTGTGCTTTAGGCGCAGAAAGGGCTTTACAGGGTGACTGAATGCACTTCTGCGCTTGGAAAGCTGCTTTCATGCACTCGGTGACAGAAAGTGTGTTGTCCCTCTCTGAACAAGTGCATGTCACAGTACTTTGTTTAAAACTCGTTTCAGATGTGCTTTTTCAGTTAAAATGTCCAATATGAAGAAAATGTGTTAAAAGCTCGAAAACATGAAAATCCGTGCTTAGAAAGTTGTTACATGTCACATATGCTCGAATGCACTCATTTCACATGAAATCAATGTTCGTTGTCAAACGTGTGCTTTAGGCGCAGAAAGGGCTTTACAGAGTGACTGAATGCACTTCTGCGCTCCGAAAGCTGTTTTCATGCACTCGGTGACAGAAAGTGTGTTTTCCCTCTCTGAACAAGTGCTTTTCACAGGACTTTGTTTAAAACTCGTTTCAGATGTGCTTTTTCAGTTAAATACAGTACAGTTAAAATGTCCAATATGATGAAAATGTGCTAAAGCTCGAAAACATGAAAATCCATGCTTAGAAAGTTGTTACATGTCACATATGCTGGAATGCACTCATTTCACTCAAAAATCAATGTTCCTTGTCAAACGTTTGCTTCATGCTCTGAAAAGGCGTTAGAAACAGGCTTAATGCGCCGCTGCGTGAGGAAAGCTGTTTTCATCTACTCGGTGACAGTGTGTTTTCCCACCCTGAACAAGTGCATCTCACAATCCTATGTTGAAAACTCGTTTCAGACGTGCTTTTACAGTTAAAATGACAAATATGATGAAAATGTGTTAAAAGCTCGAAAACATGAAAATCCATGCTCGAATGCACTCATTTCACATGAAATCAATGTTCGTTGTCGAACGTGTTCCTTAGGCGCAGAAAGGGCTTTACAGGGTGACTGAATGCACTTCTGCGCTCCGAAAGCTGTTTTCATGCACTCGGTGACAGAAAGTGTGTTTTCCCTCTCTGAACAAGTGCTTTTCACAGGACTTTGTTTAAAACTCGTTTCAGATGTGCTTTTTCAGTTAAAATGTCCAATATGATGAAAATGTGCTAAAAGCTCGAAAACATGAAAATCCATGCTTAGAAAGTTGTTACATGTCACATATGCTGGAATGCACTCATTTCACTCAAAAATCAATGTTCCTTGTCAAACGTTTGCTTCATGCTCTGAAAAGGCGTTAGAAACAGGCTTAATGCGCCGCTGCGTGAGGAAAGCTGTTTTCATCTACTCGGTGACAGTGTGTTTTCCCACCCTGAACAAGTGCATCTCACAATCCTATGTTGAAAACTCGTTTCAGACGTGCTTTTACAGTTAAAATGACAAATATGATGAAAATGTGTTAAAAGCTTGAAAACATGAAAATCCATGCTCGAATGCACTCATTTCACATGAAAGCAATGTTCGTTGTCCAACGTGTGCTTTAGGCGCAGAAAGGGCTTTACAGAGTGACTGAATGCACTTCTGCGCTCCGAAAGCTGTTTTCATGCACTCGGTGACAGAAAGTGTGTTTTCCCTCTCTGAACAAGTGCTTTTCACAGGACTTTGTTTAAAACTCGTTTCAGATGTGCTTTTTCAGTTAAATACAGTACAGTTAAAATGTCCAATGTGATGAAAATGGTTAAAAGCTCGAAAACATGAAAATCCATGCTCGAATGCACTCATTTCACATGAAATCAATGTTCGTTGTCGAACGTGTTCCTTAGGCGCAGAAAGGGCTTTACAGGGTGACTGAATGCCCTTCTGCGCTCCGAAAGCTGTTTTCATGCACTCGGTGACAGAAAGTGTGTTGTCCCTCTCTGAACAAGTGCTTTTCACAGGACTTTGTTTAAAACTCGTTTCAGATGTGCTTTTTCAGTTAAAATGTCCAATATGATGAAAATGTGCTAAAAGCTCGAAAACATGAAAATCCATGCTTAGAAAGTTGTTACATGTCACATATGCTGGAATGCACTCATTTCACTCAAAAATCAATGTTCCTTGTCAAACGTTTGCTTCATGCTCTGAAAAGGCGTTAGAAACAGGCTTAATGCGCCGCTGCGTGAGGAAAGCTGTTTTCATCTACTCGGTGACAGTGTGTTTTCCCACCCTGAACAAGTGCATCTCACAATCCTATGTTGAAAACTCGTTTCAGACGTGCTTTTACAGTTAAAATGACAAATATGATGAAAATGTGTTAAAAGCTTGAAAACATGAAAATCCATGCTCGAATGCACTCATTTCACATGAAAGCAATGTTCGTTGTCCAACGTGTGCTTTAGGCGCAGAAAGGGCTTTACAGGGTGACTGAATGCACTTCTACGCTTGGAAAGCTGCTTTCATGCACTCGGTGACAGAAAGTGTGTTGTCCCTCTCTGAACAAGTGCATGTCACAGTACTTTGTTTAAAACTCGTTTCAGATGTGCTTTTTCAGTTAAAATGTCCAATATGAAGAAAATGTGTTAAAAGCTCGAAAACATGAAAATCCGTGCTTAGAAAGTTGTTACATGTCACATATGCTCGAATGCACTCATTTCACATGAAATCAATGTTCGTTGTCAAACGTGTGCTTTAGGCGCAGAAAGGGCTTTACAGAGTGACTGAATGCACTTCTGCGCTCCTAAAGCTGTTTTCATGCAGTCGGTGACAGAAAGTGTTTTCCCTCTCTGAACAAGTGCTTTTCACAGGACTTTGTTTAAAACTCGTTTCAGATGTGCTTTTTCAGTTAAATACAGTACAGTTAAAATGTCCAATATGATGAAAATGTGCTAAAGCTCGAAAACATGAAAATCCATGCTTAGAAAGTTGTTACATGTCACATATGCTGGAATGCACTCATTTCACTCAAAAATCAATGTTCCTTGTCAAACGTTTGCTTCATGCTCTGAAAAGGCGTTAGAAACAGGCTTAATGCGCCGCTGCGTGAGGAAAGCTGTTTTCATCTACTCGGTGACAGTGTGTTTTCCCACCCTGAACAAGTGCATCTCACAATCCTATGTTGAAAACTCGTTTCAGACGTGCTTTTACAGTTAAAATGACAAATATGATGAAAATGTGTTAAAAGCTCGAAAACATGAAAATCCATGCTCGAATGCACTCATTTCACATGAAATCAATGTTCGTTGTCGAACGTGTTCCTTAGGCGCAGAAAGGGCTTTACAGGGTGACTGAATGCACTTCTGCGCTCCGAAAGCTGTTTTCATGCACTCGGTGACAGAAAGTGTGTTTTCCCTCTCTGAACAAGTGCTTTTCACAGGACTTTGTTTAAAACTCGTTTCAGATGTGCTTTTTCAGTTAAAATGTCCAATATGATGAAAATGTGCTAAAAGCTCGAAAACATGAAAATCCATGCTTAGAAAGTTGTTACATGTCACATATGCTGGAATGCACTCATTTCACTCAAAAATCAATGTTCCTTGTCAAACGTTTGCTTCATGCTCTGAAAAGGCGTTAGAAACAGGCTTAATGCGCCGCTGCGTGAGGAAAGCTGTTTTCATCTACTCGGTGACAGTGTGTTTTCCCACCCTGAACAAGTGCATCTCACAATCCTATGTTGAAAACTCGTTTCAGACGTGCTTTTACAGTTAAAATGACAAATATGATGAAAATGTGTTAAAAGCTTGAAAACATGAAAATCCATGCTCGAATGCACTCATTTCACATGAAAGCAATGTTCGTTGTCCAACGTGTGCTTTAGGCGCAGAAAGGGCTTTACAGGGTGACTGAATGCACTTCTGCGCTTGGAAAGCTGCTTTCATGCACTCGGTGACAGAAAGTGTGTTGTCCCTCTCTGAACAAGTGCATGTCACAGTACTTTGTTTAAAACTCGTTTCAGATGTGCTTTTTCAGTTAAAATGTCCAATATGAAGAAAATGTGTTAAAAGCTCGAAAACATGAAAATCCGTGCTTAGAAAGTTGTTACATGTCACATATGCTCGAATGCACTCATTTCACATGAAATCAATGTTCGTTGTCAAACGTGTGCTTTAGGCGCAGAAAGGGCTTTACAGAGTGACTGAATGCACTTCTGCGCTCCGAAAGCTGTTTTCATGCACTCGGTGACAGAAAGTGTGTTTTCCCTCTCTGAACAAGTGCTTTTCACAGGACTTTGTTTAAAACTCGTTTCAGATGTGCTTTTTCAGTTAAATACAGTACAGTTAAAATGTCCAATATGATGAAAATGTGCTAAAGCTCGAAAACATGAAAATCCATGCTTAGAAAGTTGTTACATGTCACATATGCTGGAATGCACTCATTTCACTCAAAAATCAATGTTCCTTGTCAAACGTTTGCTTCATGCTCTGAAAAGGCGTTAGAAACAGGCTTAATGCGCCGCTGCGTGAGGAAAGCTGTTTTCATCTACTCGGTGACAGTGTGTTTTCCCACCCTGAACAAGTGCATCTCACAATCCTATGTTGAAAACTCGTTTCAGACGTGCTTTTACAGTTAAAATGACAAATATGATGAAAATGTGTTAAAAGCTCGAAAACATGAAAATCCATGCTCGAATGCACTCATTTCACATGAAATCAATGTTCGTTGTCGAACGTGTTCCTTAGGCGCAGAAAGGGCTTTACAGGGTGACTGAATGCACTTCTGCGCTCCGAAAGCTGTTTTCATGCACTCGGTGACAGAAAGTGTGTTTTCCCTCTCTGAACAAGTGCTTTTCACAGGACTTTGTTTAAAACTCGTTTCAGATGTGCTTTTTCAGTTAAAATGTCCAATATGATGAAAATGTGCTAAAAGCTCGAAAACATGAAAATCCATGCTTAGAAAGTTGTTACATGTCACATATGCTGGAATGCACTCATTTCACTCAAAAATCAATGTTCCTTGTCAAACGTTTGCTTCATGCTCTGAAAAGGCGTTAGAAACAGGCTTAATGCGCCGCTGCGTGAGGAAAGCTGTTTTCATCTACTCGGTGACAGTGTGTTTTCCCACCCTGAACAAGTGCATCTCACAATCCTATGTTGAAAACTCGTTTCAGACGTGCTTTTACAGTTAAAATGACAAATATGATGAAAATGTGTTAAAAGCTTGAAAACATGAAAATCCATGCTCGAATGCACTCATTTCACATGAAAGCAATGTTCGTTGTCCAACGTGTGCTTTAGGCGCAGAAAGGGCTTTACAGAGTGACTGAATGCACTTCTGCGCTCCGAAAGCTGTTTTCATGCACTCGGTGACAGAAAGTGTGTTTTCCCTCTCTGAACAAGTGCTTTTCACAGGACTTTGTTTAAAACTCGTTTCAGATGTGCTTTTTCAGTTAAATACAGTACAGTTAAAATGTCCAATGTGATGAAAATGGTTAAAAGCTCGAAAACATGAAAATCCATGCTCGAATGCACTCATTTCACATGAAATCAATGTTCGTTGTCGAACGTGTTCCTTAGGCGCAGAAAGGGCTTTACAGGGTGACTGAATGCCCTTCTGCGCTCCGAAAGCTGTTTTCATGCACTCGGTGACAGAAAGTGTGTTGTCCCTCTCTGAACAAGTGCTTTTCACAGGACTTTGTTTAAAACTCGTTTCAGATGTGCTTTTTCAGTTAAAATGTCCAATATGAAGAAAATGTGTTAAAAGCTCGAAAACATGAAAATCCGTGCTTAGAAAGTTGTTACATGTCACATATGCTCGAATGCACTCATTTCACATGAAATCAATGTTCGTTGTCAAACGTGTGCTTTAGGCGCAGAAAGGGCTTTACAGAGTGACTGAATGCACTTCTGCGCTCCGAAAGCTGTTTTCATGCACTCGGTGACAGAAAGTGTGTTTTCCCTCTCTGAACAAGTGCTTTTCACAGGACTTTGTTTAAAACTCGTTTCAGATGTGCTTTTTCAGTTAAATACAGTACAGTTAAAATGTCCAATATGATGAAAATGTGCTAAAGCTCGAAAACATGAAAATCCATGCTTAGAAAGTTGTTACATGTCACATATGCTGGAATGCACTCATTTCACTCAAAAATCAATGTTCCTTGTCAAACGTTTGCTTCATGCTCTGAAAAGGCGTTAGAAACAGGCTTAATGCGCCGCTGCGTGAGGAAAGCTGTTTTCATCTACTCGGTGACAGTGTGTTTTCCCACCCTGAACAAGTGCATCTCACAATCCTATGTTGAAAACTCGTTTCAGACGTGCTTTTACAGTTAAAATGACAAATATGATGAAAATGTGTTAAAAGCTTGAAAACATGAAAATCCATGCTCGAATGCACTCATTTCACATGAAAGCAATGTTCATTGTCCAACGTGTGCTTTAGGCGCAGAAAGGGCTTTACAGGGTGACTGAATGCACTTCTGCGCTTGGAAAGCTGCTTTCATGCACTCGGTGACAGAAAGTGTGTTGTCCCTCTCTGAACAAGTGCATGTCACAGTACTTTGTTTAAAACTCGTTTCAGATGTGCTTTTTCAGTTAAAATGTCCAATATGAAGAAAATGTGTTAAAAGCTCGAAAACATGAAAATCCGTGCTTAGAAAGTTGTTACATGTCACATATGCTCGAATGCACTCATTTCACATGAAATCAATGTTCGTTGTCAAACGTGTGCTTTAGGCGCAGAAAGGGCTTTACAGAGTGACTGAATGCACTTCTGCGCTCCGAAAGCTGTTTTCATGCACTCGGTGACAGAAAGTGTGTTTTCCCTCTCTGAACAAGTGCTTTTCACAGGACTTTGTTTAAAACTCGTTTCAGATGTGCTTTTTCAGTTAAATACAGTACAGTTAAAATGTCCAATATGATGAAAATGTGCTAAAGCTCGAAAACATGAAAATCCATGCTTAGAAAGTTGTTACATGTCACATATGCTGGAATGCACTCATTTCACTCAAAAATCAATGTTCCTTGTCAAACGTTTGCTTCATGCTCTGAAAAGGCGTTAGAAACAGGCTTAATGCGCCGCTGCGTGAGGAAAGCTGTTTTCATCTACTCGGTGACAGTGTGTTTTCCCACCCTGAACAAGTGCATCTCACAATCCTATGTTGAAAACTCGTTTCAGACGTGCTTTTACAGTTAAAATGACAAATATGATGAAAATGTGTTAAAAGCTCGAAAACATGAAAATCCATGCTCGAATGCACTCATTTCACATGAAATCAATGTTCGTTGTCGAACGTGTTCCTTAGGCGCAGAAAGGGCTTTACAGGGTGACTGAATGCACTTCTGCGCTCCGAAAGCTGTTTTCATGCACTCGGTGACAGAAAGTGTGTTTTCCCTCTCTGAACAAGTGCTTTTCACAGGACTTTGTTTAAAACTCGTTTCAGATGTGCTTTTTCAGTTAAAATGTCCAATATGATGAAAATGTGCTAAAAGCTCGAAAACATGAAAATCCATGCTTAGAAAGTTGTTACATGTCACATATGCTGGAATGCACTCATTTCACTCAAAAATCAATGTTCCTTGTCAAACGTTTGCTTCATGCTCTGAAAAGGCGTTAGAAACAGGCTTAATGCGCCGCTGCGTGAGGAAAGCTGTTTTCATCTACTCGGTGACAGTGTGTTTTCCCACCCTGAACAAGTGCATCTCACAATCCTATGTTGAAAACTCGTTTCAGACGTGCTTTTACAGTTAAAATGACAAATATGATGAAAATGTGTTAAAAGCTTGAAAACATGAAAATCCATGCTCGAATGCACTCATTTCACATGAAAGCAATGTTCGTTGTCCAACGTGTGCTTTAGGCGCAGAAAGGGCTTTACAGAGTGACTGAATGCACTTCTGCGCTCCGAAAGCTGTTTTCATGCACTCGGTGACAGAAAGTGTGTTTTCCCTCTCTGAACAAGTGCTTTTCACAGGACTTTGTTTAAAACTCGTTTCAGATGTGCTTTTTCAGTTAAATACAGTACAGTTAAAATGTCCAATGTGATGAAAATGGTTAAAAGCTCGAAAACATGAAAATCCATGCTCGAATGCACTCATTTCACATGAAATCAATGTTCGTTGTCGAACGTGTTCCTTAGGCGCAGAAAGGGCTTTACAGGGTGACTGAATGCCCTTCTGCGCTCCGAAAGCTGTTTTCATGCACTCGGTGACAGAAAGTGTGTTGTCCCTCTCTGAACAAGTGCTTTTCACAGGACTTTGTTTAAAACTCGTTTCAGATGTGCTTTTTCAGTTAAAATGTCCAATATGATGAAAATGTGCTAAAAGCTCGAAAACATGAAAATCCATGCTTAGAAAGTTGTTACATGTCACATATGCTGGAATGCACTCATTTCACTCAAAAATCAATGTTCCTTGTCAAACGTTTGCTTCATGCTCTGAAAAGGCGTTAGAAACAGGCTTAATGCGCCGCTGCGTGAGGAAAGCTGTTTTCATCTACTCGGTGACAGTGTGTTTTCCCACCCTGAACAAGTGCATCTCACAATCCTATGTTGAAAACTCGTTTCAGACGTGCTTTTACAGTTAAAATGACAAATATGATGAAAATGTGTTAAAAGCTTGAAAACATGAAAATCCATGCTCGAATGCAGTCATTTCACATGAAAGCAATGTTCGTTGTCCAACGTGTGCTTTAGGCGCAGAAAGGGCTTTACAGGGTGACTGAATGCACTTCTGCGCTTGGAAAGCTGCTTTCATGCACTCGGTGACAGAAAGTGTGTTGTCCCTCTCTGAACAAGTGCATGTCACAGTACTTTGTTTAAAACTCGTTTCAGATGTGCTTTTTCAGTTAAAATGTCCAATATGAAGAAAATGTGTTAAAAGCTCGAAAACATGAAAATCCGTGCTTAGAAAGTTGTTACATGTCACATATGCTCGAATGCACTCATTTCACATGAAATCAATGTTCGTTGTCAAACGTGTGCTTTAGGCGCAGAAAGGGCTTTACAGAGTGACTGAATGCACTTCTGCGCTCCGAAAGCTGTTTTCATGCAGTCGGTGACAGAAAGTGTTTTCCCTCTCTGAACAAGTGCTTTTCACAGGACTTTGTTTAAAACTCGTTTCAGATGTGCTTTTTCAGTTAAATACAGTACAGTTAAAATGTCCAATATGATGAAAATGTGCTAAAGCTCGAAAACATGAAAATCCATGCTTAGAAAGTTGTTACATGTCACATATGCTGGAATGCACTCATTTCACTCAAAAATCAATGTTCCTTGTCAAACGTTTGCTTCATGCTCTGAAAAGGCGTTAGAAACAGGCTTAATGCGCCGCTGCGTGAGGAAAGCTGTTTTCATCTACTCGGTGACAGTGTGTTTTCCCACCCTGAACAAGTGCATCTCACAATCCTATGTTGAAAACTCGTTTCAGACGTGCTTTTACAGTTAAAATGACAAATATGATGAAAATGTGTTAAAAGCTCGAAAACATGAAAATCCATGCTCGAATGCACTCATTTCACATGAAATAAATGTTCGTTGTCGAACGTGTTCCTTAGGCGCAGAAAGGGCTTTACAGGGTGACTGAATGCACTTCTGCGCTCCGAAAGCTGTTTTCATGCACTCGGTGACAGAAAGTGTGTTTTCCCTCTCTGAACAAGTGCTTTTCACAGGACTTTGTTTAAAACTCGTTTCAGATGTGCTTTTTCAGTTAAAATGTCCAATATGATGAAAATGTGCTAAAAGCTCGAAAACATGAAAATCCATGCTTAGAAAGTTGTTACATGTCACATATGCTGGAATGCACTCATTTCACTCAAAAATCAATGTTCCTTGTCAAACGTTTGCTTCATGCTCTGAAAAGGCGTTAGAAACAGGCTTAATGCGCCGCTGCGTGAGGAAAGCTGTTTTCATCTACTCGGTGACAGTGTGTTTTCCCACCCTGAACAAGTGCATCTCACAATCCTATGTTGAAAACTCGTTTCAGACGTGCTTTTACAGTTAAAATGACAAATATGATGAAAATGTGTTAAAAGCTTGAAAACATGAAAATCCATGCTCGAATGCACTCATTTCACATGAAAGCAATGTTCGTTGTCCAACGTGTGCTTTAGGCGCAGAAAGGGCTTTACAGGGTGACTGAATGCACTTCTGCGCTTGGAAAGCTGCTTTCATGCACTCGGTGACAGAAAGTGTGTTGTCCCTCTCTGAACAAGTGCATGTCACAGTACTTTGTTTAAAACTCGTTTCAGATGTGCTTTTTCAGTTAAAATGTCCAATATGAAGAAAATGTGTTAAAAGCTCGAAAACATGAAAATCCGTGCTTAGAAAGTTGTTACATGTCACATATGCTCGAATGCACTCATTTCACATGAAATCAATGTTCGTTGTCAAACGTGTGCTTTAGGCGCAGAAAGGGCTTTACAGAGTGACTGAATGCACTTCTGCGCTCCGAAAGCTGTTTTCATGCACTCGGTGACAGAAAGTGTGTTTTCCCTCTCTGAACAAGTGCTTTTCACAGGACTTTGTTTAAAACTCGTTTCAGATGTGCTTTTTCAGTTAAATACAGTACAGTTAAAATGTCCAATATGATGAAAATGTGCTAAAGCTCGAAAACATGAAAATCCATGCTTAGAAAGTTGTTACATGTCACATATGCTGGAATGCACTCATTTCACTCAAAAATCAATGTTCCTTGTCAAACGTTTGCTTCATGCTCTGAAAAGGCGTTAGAAACAGGCTTAATGCGCCGCTGCGTGAGGAAAGCTGTTTTCATCTACTCGGTGACAGTGTGTTTTCCCACCCTGAACAAGTGCATCTCACAATCCTATGTTGAAAACTCGTTTCAGACGTGCTTTTACAGTTAAAATGACAAATATGATGAAAATGTGTTAAAAGCTCGAAAACATGAAAATCCATGCTCGAATGCACTCATTTCACATGAAATCAATGTTCGTTGTCGAACGTGTTCCTTAGGCGCAGAAAGGGCTTTACAGGGTGACTGAATGCACTTCTGCGCTCCGAAAGCTGTTTTCATGCACTCGGTGACAGAAAGTGTGTTTTCCCTCTCTGAACAAGTGCTTTTCACAGGACTTTGTTTAAAACTCGTTTCAGATGTGCTTTTTCAGTTAAAATGTCCAATATGATGAAAATGTGCTAAAAGCTCGAAAACATGAAAATCCATGCTTAGAAAGTTGTTACATGTCACATATGCTGGAATGCACTCATTTCACTCAAAAATCAATGTTCCTTGTCAAACGTTTGCTTCATGCTCTGAAAAGGCGTTAGAAACAGGCTTAATGCGCCGCTGCGTGAGGAAAGCTGTTTTCATCTACTCGGTGACAGTGTGTTTTCCCACCCTGAACAAGTGCATCTCACAATCCTATGTTGAAAACTCGTTTCAGACGTGCTTTTACAGTTAAAATGACAAATATGATGAAAATGTGTTAAAAGCTTGAAAACATGAAAATCCATGCTCGAATGCACTCATTTCACATGAAAGCAATGTTCGTTGTCCAACGTGTGCTTTAGGCGCAGAAAGGGCTTTACAGAGTGACTGAATGCACTTCTGCGCTCCGAAAGCTGTTTTCATGCACTCGGTGACAGAAAGTGTGTTTTCCCTCTCTGAACAAGTGCTTTTCACAGGACTTTGTTTAAAACTCGTTTCAGATGTGCTTTTTCAGTTAAATACAGTACAGTTAAAATGTCCAATGTGATGAAAATGGTTAAAAGCTCGAAAACATGAAAATCCATGCTCGAATGCACTCATTTCACATGAAATCAATGTTCGTTGTCGAACGTGTTCCTTAGGCGCAGAAAGGGCTTTACAGGGTGACTGAATGCCCTTCTGCGCTCCGAAAGCTGTTTTCATGCACTCGGTGACAGAAAGTGTGTTGTCCCTCTCTGAACAAGTGCTTTTCACAGGACTTTGTTTAAAACTCGTTTCAGATGTGCTTTTTCAGTTAAAATGTCCAATATGATGAAAATGTGCTAAAAGCTCGAAAACATGAAAATCCATGCTTAGAAAGTTGTTACATGTCACATATGCTGGAATGCACTCATTTCACTCAAAAATCAATGTTCCTTGTCAAACGTTTGCTTCATGCTCTGAAAAGGCGTTAGAAACAGGCTTAATGCGCCGCTGCGTGAGGAAAGCTGTTTTCATCTACTCGGTGACAGTGTGTTTTCCCACCCTGAACAAGTGCATCTCACAATCCTATGTTGAAAACTCGTTTCAGACGTGCTTTTACAGTTAAAATGACAAATATGATGAAAATGTGTTAAAAGCTTGAAAACATGAAAATCCATGCTCGAATGCACTCATTTCACATGAAAGCAATGTTCGTTGTCCAACGTGTGCTTTAGGCGCAGAAAGGGCTTTACAGGGTGACTGAATGCACTTCTGCGCTTGGAAAGCTGCTTTCATGCACTCGGTGACAGAAAGTGTGTTGTCCCTCTCTGAACAAGTGCATGTCACAGTACTTTGTTTAAAACTCGTTTCAGATGTGCTTTTTCAGTTAAAATGTCCAATATGAAGAAAATGTGTTAAAAGCTCGAAAACATGAAAATCCGTGCTTAGAAAGTTGTTACATGTCACATATGCTCGAATGCACTCATTTCACATGAAATCAATGTTCGTTGTCAAACGTGTGCTTTAGGCGCAGAAAGGGCTTTACAGAGTGACTGAATGCACTTCTGCGCTCCGAAAGCTGTTTTCATGCACTCGGTGACAGAAAGTGTGTTTTCCCTCTCTGAACAAGTGCTTTTCACAGGACTTTGTTTAAAACTCGTTTCAGATGTGCTTTTTCAGTTAAATACAGTACAGTTAAAATGTCCAATATGATGAAAATGTGCTAAAGCTCGAAAACATGAAAATCCATGCTTAGAAAGTTGTTACATGTCACATATGCTGGAATGCACTCATTTCACTCAAAAATCAATGTTCCTTGTCAAACGTTTGCTTCATGCTCTGAAAAGGCGTTAGAAACAGGCTTAATGCGCCGCTGCGTGAGGAAAGCTGTTTTCATCTACTCGGTGACAGTGTGTTTTCCCACCCTGAACAAGTGCATCTCACAATCCTATGTTGAAAACTCGTTTCAGACGTGCTTTTACAGTTAAAATGACAAATATGATGAAAATGTGTTAAAAGCTCGAAAACATGAAAATCCATGCTCGAATGCACTCATTTCACATGAAATCAATGTTCGTTGTCGAACGTGTTCCTTAGGCGCAGAAAGGGCTTTACAGGGTGACTGAATGCACTTCTGCGCTCCGAAAGCTGTTTTCATGCACTCGGTGACAGAAAGTGTGTTTTCCCTCTCTGAACAAGTGCTTTTCACAGGACTTTGTTTAAAACTCGTTTCAGATGTGCTTTTTCAGTTAAAATGTCCAATATGATGAAAATGTGCTAAAAGCTCGAAAACATGAAAATCCATGCTTAGAAAGTTGTTACATGTCACATATGCTGGAATGCACTCATTTCACTCAAAAATCAATGTTCCTTGTCAAACGTTTGCTTCATGCTCTGAAAAGGCGTTAGAAACAGGCTTAATGCGCCGCTGCGTGAGGAAAGCTGTTTTCATCTACTCGGTGACAGTGTGTTTTCCCACCCTGAACAAGTGCATCTCACAATCCTATGTTGAAAACTCGTTTCAGACGTGCTTTTACAGTTAAAATGACAAATATGATGAAAATGTGTTAAAAGCTTGAAAACATGAAAATCCATGCTCGAATGCACTCATTTCACATGAAAGCAATGTTCGTTGTCCAACGTGTGCTTTAGGCGCAGAAAGGGCTTTACAGAGTGACTGAATGCACTTCTGCGCTCCGAAAGCTGTTTTCATGCACTCGGTGACAGAAAGTGTGTTTTCCCTCTCTGAACAAGTGCTTTTCACAGGACTTTGTTTAAAACTCGTTTCAGATGTGCTTTTTCAGTTAAATACAGTACAGTTAAAATGTCCAATGTGATGAAAATGGTTAAAAGCTCGAAAACATGAAAATCCATGCTCGAATGCACTCATTTCACATGAAATCAATGTTCGTTGTCGAACGTGTTCCTTAGGCGCAGAAAGGGCTTTACAGGGTGACTGAATGCCCTTCTGCGCTCCGAAAGCTGTTTTCATGCACTCGGTGACAGAAAGTGTGTTGTCCCTCTCTGAACAAGTGCTTTTCACAGGACTTTGTTTAAAACTCGTTTCAGATGTGCTTTTTCAGTTAAAATGTCCAATATGATGAAAATGTGCTAAAAGCTCGAAAACATGAAAATCCATGCTTAGAAAGTTGTTACATGTCACATATGCTGGAATGCACTCATTTCACTCAAAAATCAATGTTCCTTGTCAAACGTTTGCTTCATGCTCTGAAAAGGCGTTAGAAACAGGCTTAATGCGCCGCTGCGTGAGGAAAGCTGTTTTCATCTACTCGGTGACAGTGTGTTTTCCCACCCTGAACAAGTGCATCTCACAATCCTATGTTGAAAACTCGTTTCAGACGTGCTTTTACAGTTAAAATGACAAATATGATGAAAATGTGTTAAAAGCTTGAAAACATGAAAATCCATGCTCGAATGCACTCATTTCACATGAAAGCAATGTTCGTTGTCCAACGTGTGCTTTAGGCGCAGAAAGGGCTTTACAGGGTGACTGAATGCACTTCTGCGCTTGGAAAGCTGCTTTCATGCACTCGGTGACAGAAAGTGTGTTGTCCCTCTCTGAACAAGTGCATGTCACAGTACTTTGTTTAAAACTCGTTTCAGATGTGCTTTTTCAGTTAAAATGTCCAATATGAAGAAAATGTGTTAAAAGCTCGAAAACATGAAAATCCGTGCTTAGAAAGTTGTTACATGTCACATATGCTCGAATGCACTCATTTCACATGAAATCAATGTTCGTTGTCAAACGTGTGCTTTAGGCGCAGAAAGGGCTTTACAGAGTGACTGAATGCACTTCTGCGCTCCGAAAGCTGTTTTCATGCAGTCGGTGACAGAAAGTGTTTTCCCTCTCTGAACAAGTGCTTTTCACAGGACTTTGTTTAAAACTCGTTTCAGATGTGCTTTTTCAGTTAAATACAGTACAGTTAAAATGTCCAATATGATGAAAATGTGCTAAAGCTCGAAAACATGAAAATCCATGCTTAGAAAGTTGTTACATGTCACATATGCTGGAATGCACTCATTTCACTCAAAAATCAATGTTCCTTGTCAAACGTTTGCTTCATGCTCTGAAAAGGCGTTAGAAACAGGCTTAATGCGCCGCTGCGTGAGGAAAGCTGTTTTCATCTACTCGGTGACAGTGTGTTTTCCCACCCTGAACAAGTGCATCTCACAATCCTATGTTGAAAACTCGTTTCAGACGTGCTTTTACAGTTAAAATGACAAATATGATGAAAATGTGTTAAAAGCTCGAAAACATGAAAATCCATGCTCGAATGCACTCATTTCACATGAAATCAATGTTCGTTGTCGAACGTGTTCCTTAGGCGCAGAAAGGGCTTTACAGGGTGACTGAATGCACTTCTGCGCTCCGAAAGCTGTTTTCATGCACTCGGTGACAGAAAGTGTGTTTTCCCTCTCTGAACAAGTGCTTTTCACAGGACTTTGTTTAAAACTCGTTTCAGATGTGCTTTTTCAGTTAAAATGTCCAATATGATGAAAATGTGCTAAAAGCTCGAAAACATGAAAATCCATGCTTAGAAAGTTGTTACATGTCACATATGCTGGAATGCACTCATTTCACTCAAAAATCAATGTTCCTTGTCAAACGTTTGCTTCATGCTCTGAAAAGGCGTTAGAAACAGGCTTAATGCGCCGCTGCGTGAGGAAAGCTGTTTTCATCTACTCGGTGACAGTGTGTTTTCCCACCCTGAACAAGTGCATCTCACAATCCTATGTTGAAAACTCGTTTCAGACGTGCTTTTACAGTTAAAATGACAAATATGATGAAAATGTGTTAAAAGCTTGAAAACATGAAAATCCATGCTCGAATGCACTCATTTCACATGAAAGCAATGTTCGTTGTCCAACGTGTGCTTTAGGCGCAGAAAGGGCTTTACAGGGTGACTGAATGCACTTCTGCGCTTGGAAAGCTGCTTTCATGCACTCGGTGACAGAAAGTGTGTTGTCCCTCTCTGAACAAGTGCATGTCACAGTACTTTGTTTAAAACTCGTTTCAGATGTGCTTTTTCAGTTAAAATGTCCAATATGAAGAAAATGTGTTAAAAGCTCGAAAACATGAAAATCCGTGCTTAGAAAGTTGTTACATGTCACATATGCTCGAATGCACTCATTTCACATGAAATCAATGTTCGTTGTCAAACGTGTGCTTTAGGCGCAGAAAGGGCTTTACAGAGTGACTGAATGCACTTCTGCGCTCCGAAAGCTGTTTTCATGCACTCGGTGACAGAAAGTGTGTTTTCCCTCTCTGAACAAGTGCTTTTCACAGGACTTTGTTTAAAACTCGTTTCAGATGTGCTTTTTCAGTTAAATACAGTACAGTTAAAATGTCCAATATGATGAAAATGTGCTAAAGCTCGAAAACATGAAAATCCATGCTTAGAAAGTTGTTACATGTCACATATGCTGGAATGCACTCATTTCACTCAAAAATCAATGTTCCTTGTCAAACGTTTGCTTCATGCTCTGAAAAGGCGTTAGAAACAGGCTTAATGCGCCGCTGCGTGAGGAAAGCTGTTTTCATCTACTCGGTGACAGTGTGTTTTCCCACCCTGAACAAGTGCATCTCACAATCCTATGTTGAAAACTCGTTTCAGACGTGCTTTTACAGTTAAAATGACAAATATGATGAAAATGTGTTAAAAGCTCGAAAACATGAAAATCCATGCTCGAATGCACTCATTTCACATGAAATCAATGTTCGTTGTCGAACGTGTTCCTTAGGCGCAGAAAGGGCTTTACAGGGTGACTGAATGCACTTCTGCGCTCCGAAAGCTGTTTTCATGCACTCGGTGACAGAAAGTGTGTTTTCCCTCTCTGAACAAGTGCTTTTCACAGGACTTTGTTTAAAACTCGTTTCAGATGTGCTTTTTCAGTTAAAATGTCCAATATGATGAAAATGTGCTAAAAGCTCGAAAACATGAAAATCCATGCTTAGAAAGTTGTTACATGTCACATATGCTGGAATGCACTCATTTCACTCAAAAATCAATGTTCCTTGTCAAACGTTTGCTTCATGCTCTGAAAAGGCGTTAGAAACAGGCTTAATGCGCCGCTGCGTGAGGAAAGCTGTTTTCATCTACTCGGTGACAGTGTGTTTTCCCACCCTGAACAAGTGCATCTCACAATCCTATGTTGAAAACTCGTTTCAGACGTGCTTTTACAGTTAAAATGACAAATATGATGAAAATGTGTTAAAAGCTTGAAAACATGAAAATCCATGCTCGAATGCACTCATTTCACATGAAAGCAATGTTCGTTGTCCAACGTGTGCTTTAGGCGCAGAAAGGGCTTTACAGAGTGACTGAATGCACTTCTGCGCTCCGAAAGCTGTTTTCATGCACTCGGTGACAGAAAGTGTGTTTTCCCTCTCTGAACAAGTGCTTTTCACAGGACTTTGTTTAAAACTCGTTTCAGATGTGCTTTTTCAGTTAAATACAGTACAGTTAAAATGTCCAATGTGATGAAAATGGTTAAAAGCTCGAAAACATGAAAATCCATGCTCGAATGCACTCATTTCACATGAAATCAATGTTCGTTGTCGAACGTGTTCCTTAGGCGCAGAAAGGGCTTTACAGGGTGACTGAATGCCCTTCTGCGCTCCGAAAGCTGTTTTCATGCACTCGGTGACAGAAAGTGTGTTGTCCCTCTCTGAACAAGTGCTTTTCACAGGACTTTGTTTAAAACTCGTTTCAGATGTGCTTTTTCAGTTAAAATGTCCAATATGATGAAAATGTGCTAAAAGCTCGAAAACATGAAAATCCATGCTTAGAAAGTTGTTACATGTCACATATGCTGGAATGCACTCATTTCACTCAAAAATCAATGTTCCTTGTCAAACGTTTGCTTCATGCTCTGAAAAGGCGTTAGAAACAGGCTTAATGCGCCGCTGCGTGAGGAAAGCTGTTTTCATCTACTCGGTGACAGTGTGTTTTCCCACCCTGAACAAGTGCATCTCACAATCCTATGTTGAAAACTCGTTTCAGACGTGCTTTTACAGTTAAAATGACAAATATGATGAAAATGTGTTAAAAGCTTGAAAACATGAAAATCCATGCTCGAATGCACTCATTTCACATGAAAGCAATGTTCGTTGTCCAACGTGTGCTTTAGGCGCAGAAAGGGCTTTACAGGGTGACTGAATGCACTTCTGCGCTTGGAAAGCTGCTTTCATGCACTCGGTGACAGAAAGTGTGTTGTCCCTCTCTGAACAAGTGCATGTCACAGTACTTTGTTTAAAACTCGTTTCAGATGTGCTTTTTCAGTTAAAATGTCCAATATGAAGAAAATGTGTTAAAAGCTCGAAAACATGAAAATCCGTGCTTAGAAAGTTGTTACATGTCACATATGCTCGAATGCACTCATTTCACATGAAATCAATGTTCGTTGTCAAACGTGTGCTTTAGGCGCAGAAAGGGCTTTACAGAGTGACTGAATGCACTTCTGCGCTCCGAAAGCTGTTTTCATGCAGTCGGTGACAGAAAGTGTGTTTTCCCTCTCTGAACAAGTGCTTTTCACAGGACTTTGTTTAAAACTCGTTTCAGATGTGCTTTTTCAGTTAAATACAGTACAGTTAAAATGTCCAATATGATGAAAATGTGCTAAAGCTCGAAAACATGAAAATCCATGCTTAGAAAGTTGTTACATGTCACATATGCTGGAATGCACTCATTTCACTCAAAAATCAATGTTCCTTGTCAAACGTTTGCTTCATGCTCTGAAAAGGCGTTAGAAACAGGCTTAATGCGCCGCTGCGTGAGGAAAGCTGTTTTCATCTACTCGGTGACAGTGTGTTTTCCCACCCTGAACAAGTGCATCTCACAATCCTATGTTGAAAACTCGTTTCAGACGTGCTTTTACAGTTAAAATGACAAATATGATGAAAATGTGTTAAAAGCTCGAAAACATGAAAATCCATGCTCGAATGCACTCATTTCACATGAAATCAATGTTCGTTGTCGAACGTGTTCCTTAGGCGCAGAAAGGGCTTTACAGGGTGACTGAATGCACTTCTGCGCTCCGAAAGCTGTTTTCATGCACTCGGTGACAGAAAGTGTGTTTTCCCTCTCTGAACAAGTGCTTTTCACAGGACTTTGTTTAAAACTCGTTTCAGATGTGCTTTTTCAGTTAAAATGTCCAATATGATGAAAATGTGCTAAAAGCTCGAAAACATGAAAATCCATGCTTAGAAAGTTGTTACATGTCACATATGCTGGAATGCACTCATTTCACTCAAAAATCAATGTTCCTTGTCAAACGTTTGCTTCATGCTCTGAAAAGGCGTTAGAAACAGGCTTAATGCGCCGCTGCGTGAGGAAAGCTGTTTTCATCTACTCGGTGACAGTGTGTTTTCCCACCCTGAACAAGTGCATCTCACAATCCTATGTTGAAAACTCGTTTCAGACGTGCTTTTACAGTTAAAATGACAAATATGATGAAAATGTGTTAAAAGCTTGAAAACATGAAAATCCATGCTCGAATGCACTCATTTCACATGAAAGCAATGTTCGTTGTCCAACGTGTGCTTTAGGCGCAGAAAGGGCTTTACAGGGTGACTGAATGCACTTCTGCGCTTGGAAAGCTGCTTTCATGCACTCGGTGACAGAAAGTGTGTTGTCCCTCTCTGAACAAGTGCATGTCACAGTACTTTGTTTAAAACTCGTTTCAGATGTGCTTTTTCAGTTAAAATGTCCAATATGAAGAAAATGTGTTAAAAGCTCGAAAACATGAAAATCCGTGCTTAGAAAGTTGTTACATGTCACATATGCTCGAATGCACTCATTTCACATGAAATCAATGTTCGTTGTCAAACGTGTGCTTTAGGCGCAGAAAGGGCTTTACAGAGTGACTGAATGCACTTCTGCGCTCCGAAAGCTGTTTTCATGCAGTCGGTGACAGAAAGTGTGTTTTCCCTCTCTGAACAAGTGCTTTTCACAGGACTTTGTTTAAAACTCGTTTCAGATGTGCTTTTTCAGTTAAATACAGTACAGTTAAAATGTCCAATATGATGAAAATGTGCTAAAGCTCGAAAACATGAAAATCCATGCTTAGAAAGTTGTTACATGTCACATATGCTGGAATGCACTCATTTCACTCAAAAATCAATGTTCCTTGTCAAACGTTTGCTTCATGCTCTGAAAAGGCGTTAGAAACAGGCTTAATGCGCCGCTGCGTGAGGAAAGCTGTTTTCATCTACTCGGTGACAGTGTGTTTTCCCACCCTGAACAAGTGCATCTCACAATCCTATGTTGAAAACTCGTTTCAGACGTGCTTTTACAGTTAAAATGACAAATATGATGAAAATGTGTTAAAAGCTCGAAAACATGAAAATCCATGCTCGAATGCACTCATTTCACATGAAATCAATGTTCGTTGTCGAACGTGTTCCTTAGGCGCAGAAAGGGCTTTACAGGGTGACTGAATGCACTTCTGCGCTCCGAAAGCTGTTTTCATGCACTCGGTGACAGAAAGTGTGTTTTCCCTCTCTGAACAAGTGCTTTTCACAGGACTTTGTTTAAAACTCGTTTCAGATGTGCTTTTTCAGTTAAAATGTCCAATATGATGAAAATGTGCTAAAAGCTCGAAAACATGAAAATCCATGCTTAGAAAGTTGTTACATGTCACATATGCTGGAATGCACTCATTTCACTCAAAAATCAATGTTCCTTGTCAAACGTTTGCTTCATGCTCTGAAAAGGCGTTAGAAACAGGCTTAATGCGCCGCTGCGTGAGGAAAGCTGTTTTCATCTACTCGGTGACAGTGTGTTTTCCCACCCTGAACAAGTGCATCTCACAATCCTATGTTGAAAACTCGTTTCAGACGTGCTTTTACAGTTAAAATGACAAATATGATGAAAATGTGTTAAAAGCTTGAAAACATGAAAATCCATGCTCGAATGCACTCATTTCACATGAAAGCAATGTTCGTTGTCCAACGTGTGCTTTAGGCGCAGAAAGGGCTTTACAGGGTGACTGAATGCACTTCTGCGCTTGGAAAGCTGCTTTCATGCACTCGGTGACAGAAAGTGTGTTGTCCCTCTCTGAACAAGTGCATGTCACAGTACTTTGTTTAAAACTCGTTTCAGATGTGCTTTTTCAGTTAAAATGTCCAATATGAAGAAAATGTGTTAAAAGCTCGAAAACATGAAAATCCGTGCTTAGAAAGTTGTTACATGTCACATATGCTCGAATGCACTCATTTCACATGAAATCAATGTTCGTTGTCAAACGTGTGCTTTAGGCGCAGAAAGGGCTTTACAGAGTGACTGAATGCACTTCTGCGCTCCGAAAGCTGTTTTCATGCAGTCGGTGACAGAAAGTGTGTTTTCCCTCTCTGAACAAGTGCTTTTCACAGGACTTTGTTTAAAACTCGTTTCAGATGTGCTTTTTCAGTTAAATACAGTACAGTTAAAATGTCCAATATGATGAAAATGTGCTAAAGCTCGAAAACATGAAAATCCATGCTTAGAAAGTTGTTACATGTCACATATGCTGGAATGCACTCATTTCACTCAAAAATCAATGTTCCTTGTCAAACGTTTGCTTCATGCTCTGAAAAGGCGTTAGAAACAGGCTTAATGCGCCGCTGCGTGAGGAAAGCTGTTTTCATCTACTCGGTGACAGTGTGTTTTCCCACCCTGAACAAGTGCATCTCACAATCCTATGTTGAAAACTCGTTTCAGACGTGCTTTTACAGTTAAAATGACAAATATGATGAAAATGTGTTAAAAGCTCGAAAACATGAAAATCCATGCTCGAATGCACTCATTTCACATGAAATCAATGTTCGTTGTCGAACGTGTTCCTTAGGCGCAGAAAGGGCTTTACAGGGTGACTGAATGCACTTCTGCGCTCCGAAAGCTGTTTTCATGCACTCGGTGACAGAAAGTGTGTTTTCCCTCTCTGAACAAGTGCTTTTCACAGGACTTTGTTTAAAACTCGTTTCAGATGTGCTTTTTCAGTTAAAATGTCCAATATGATGAAAATGTGCTAAAAGCTCGAAAACATGAAAATCCATGCTTAGAAAGTTGTTACATGTCACATATGCTGGAATGCACTCATTTCACTCAAAAATCAATGTTCCTTGTCAAACGTTTGCTTCATGCTCTGAAAAGGCGTTAGAAACAGGCTTAATGCGCCGCTGCGTGAGGAAAGCTGTTTTCATCTACTCGGTGACAGTGTGTTTTCCCACCCTGAACAAGTGCATCTCACAATCCTATGTTGAAAACTCGTTTCAGACGTGCTTTTACAGTTAAAATGACAAATATGATGAAAATGTGTTAAAAGCTTGAAAACATGAAAATCCATGCTCGAATGCACTCATTTCACATGAAAGCAATGTTCGTTGTCCAACGTGTGCTTTAGGCGCAGAAAGGGCTTTACAGGGTGACTGAATGCACTTCTGCGCTTGGAAAGCTGCTTTCATGCACTCGGTGACAGAAAGTGTGTTGTCCCTCTCTGAACAAGTGCATGTCACAGTACTTTGTTTAAAACTCGTTTCAGATGTGCTTTTTCAGTTAAAATGTCCAATATGAAGAAAATGTGTTAAAAGCTCGAAAACATGAAAATCCGTGCTTAGAAAGTTGTTACATGTCACATATGCTCGAATGCACTCATTTCACATGAAATCAATGTTCGTTGTCAAACGTGTGCTTTAGGCGCAGAAAGGGCTTTACAGAGTGACTGAATGCACTTCTGCGCTCCGAAAGCTGTTTTCATGCACTCGGTGACAGAAAGTGTGTTTTCCCTCTCTGAACAAGTGCTTTTCACAGGACTTTGTTTAAAACTCGTTTCAGATGTGCTTTTTCAGTTAAATACAGTACAGTTAAAATGTCCAATATGATGAAAATGTGCTAAAGCTCGAAAACATGAAAATCCATGCTTAGAAAGTTGTTACATGTCACATATGCTGGAATGCACTCATTTCACTCAAAAATCAATGTTCCTTGTCAAACGTTTGCTTCATGCTCTGAAAAGGCGTTAGAAACAGGCTTAATGCGCCGCTGCGTGAGGAAAGCTGTTTTCATCTACTCGGTGACAGTGTGTTTTCCCACCCTGAACAAGTGCATCTCACAATCCTATGTTGAAAACTCGTTTCAGACGTGCTTTTACAGTTAAAATGACAAATATGATGAAAATGTGTTAAAAGCTCGAAAACATGAAAATCCATGCTCGAATGCACTCATTTCACATGAAATCAATGTTCGTTGTCGAACGTGTTCCTTAGGCGCAGAAAGGGCTTTACAGGGTGACTGAATGCACTTCTGCGCTCCGAAAGCTGTTTTCATGCACTCGGTGACAGAAAGTGTGTTTTCCCTCTCTGAACAAGTGCTTTTCACAGGACTTTGTTTAAAACTCGTTTCAGATGTGCTTTTTCAGTTAAAATGTCCAATATGATGAAAATGTGCTAAAAGCTCGAAAACATGAAAATCCATGCTTAGAAAGTTGTTACATGTCACATATGCTGGAATGCACTCATTTCACTCAAAAATCAATGTTCCTTGTCAAACGTTTGCTTCATGCTCTGAAAAGGCGTTAGAAACAGGCTTAATGCGCCGCTGCGTGAGGAAAGCTGTTTTCATCTACTCGGTGACAGTGTGTTTTCCCACCCTGAACAAGTGCATCTCACAATCCTATGTTGAAAACTCGTTTCAGACGTGCTTTTACAGTTAAAATGACAAATATGATGAAAATGTGTTAAAAGCTTGAAAACATGAAAATCCATGCTCGAATGCACTCATTTCACATGAAAGCAATGTTCGTTGTCCAACGTGTGCTTTAGGCGCAGAAAGGGCTTTACAGGGTGACTGAATGCACTTCTGCGCTTGGAAAGCTGCTTTCATGCACTCGGTGACAGAAAGTGTGTTGTCCCTCTCTGAACAAGTGCATGTCACAGTACTTTGTTTAAAACTCGTTTCAGATGTGCTTTTTCAGTTAAAATGTCCAATATGAAGAAAATGTGTTAAAAGCTCGAAAACATGAAAATCCGTGCTTAGAAAGTTGTTACATGTCACATATGCTCGAATGCACTCTTTTCACATGAAATCAATGTTCGTTGTCAAACGTGTGCTTTAGGCGCAGAAAGGGCTTTACAGAGTGACTGAATGCACTTCTGCGCTCCGAAAGCTGTTTTCATGCAGTCGGTGACAGAAAGTGTGTTTTCCCTCTCTGAACAAGTGCTTTTCACAGGACTTTGTTTAAAACTCGTTTCAGATGTGCTTTTTCAGTTAAATACAGTACAGTTAAAATGTCCAATATGATGAAAATGTGCTAAAGCTCGAAAACATGAAAATCCATGCTTAGAAAGTTGTTACATGTCACATATGCTGGAATGCACTCATTTCACTCAAAAATCAATGTTCCTTGTCAAACGTTTGCTTCATGCTCTGAAAAGGCGTTAGAAACAGGCTTAATGCGCCGCTGCGTGAGGAAAGCTGTTTTCATCTACTCGGTGACAGTGTGTTTTCCCACCCTGAACAAGTGCATCTCACAATCCTATGTTGAAAACTCGTTTCAGACGTGCTTTTACAGTTAAAATGACAAATATGATGAAAATGTGTTAAAAGCTCGAAAACATGAAAATCCATGCTCGAATGCACTCATTTCACATGAAATCAATGTTCGTTGTCGAACGTGTTCCTTAGGCGCAGAAAGGGCTTTACAGGGTGACTGAATGCACTTCTGCGCTCCGAAAGCTGTTTTCATGCACTCGGTGACAGAAAGTGTGTTTTCCCTCTCTGAACAAGTGCTTTTCACAGGACTTTGTTTAAAACTCGTTTCAGATGTGCTTTTTCAGTTAAAATGTCCAATATGATGAAAATGTGCTAAAAGCTCGAAAACATGAAAATCCATGCTTAGAAAGTTGTTACATGTCACATATGCTGGAATGCACTCATTTCACTCAAAAATCAATGTTCCTTGTCAAACGTTTGCTTCATGCTCTGAAAAGGCGTTAGAAACAGGCTTAATGCGCCGCTGCGTGAGGAAAGCTGTTTTCATCTACTCGGTGACAGTGTGTTTTCCCACCCTGAACAAGTGCATCTCACAATCCTATGTTGAAAACTCGTTTCAGACGTGCTTTTACAGTTAAAATGACAAATATGATGAAAATGTGTTAAAAGCTTGAAAACATGAAAATCCATGCTCGAATGCACTCATTTCACATGAAAGCAATGTTCGTTGTCCAACGTGTGCTTTAGGCGCAGAAAGGGCTTTACAGGGTGACTGAATGCACTTCTGCGCTTGGAAAGCTGCTTTCATGCACTCGGTGACAGAAAGTGTGTTGTCCCTCTCTGAACAAGTGCATGTCACAGTACTTTGTTTAAAACTCGTTTCAGATGTGCTTTTTCAGTTAAAATGTCCAATATGAAGAAAATGTGTTAAAAGCTCGAAAACATGAAAATCCGTGCTTAGAAAGTTGTTACATGTCACATATGCTCGAATGCACTCATTTCACATGAAATCAATGTTCGTTGTCAAACGTGTGCTTTAGGCGCAGAAAGGGCTTTACAGAGTGACTGAATGCACTTCTGCGCTCCGAAAGCTGTTTTCATGCAGTCGGTGACAGAAAGTGTGTTTTCCCTCTCTGAACAAGTGCTTTTCACAGGACTTTGTTTAAAACTCGTTTCAGATGTGCTTTTTCAGTTAAATGCAGTACAGTTAAAATGTCCAATATGATGAAAATGTGCTAAAGCTCGAAAACATGAAAATCCATGCTTAGAAAGTTGTTACATGTCACATATGCTGGAATGCACTCATTTCACTCAAAAATCAATGTTCCTTGTCAAACGTTTGCTTCATGCTCTGAAAAGGCGTTAGAAACAGGCTTAATGCGCCGCTGCGTGAGGAAAGCTGTTTTCATCTACTCGGTGACAGTGTGTTTTCCCACCCTGAACAAGTGCATCTCACAATCCTATGTTGAAAACTCGTTTCAGACGTGCTTTTACAGTTAAAATGACAAATATGATGAAAATGTGTTAAAAGCTCGAAAACATGAAAATCCATGCTCGAATGCACTCATTTCACATGAAATCAATGTTCGTTGTCGAACGTGTTCCTTAGGCGCAGAAAGGGCTTTACAGGGTGACTGAATGCACTTCTGCGCTCCGAAAGCTGTTTTCATGCACTCGGTGACAGAAAGTGTGTTTTCCCTCTCTGACTAAGTGCTTTTCACAGGACTTTGTTTAAAACTCGTTTCAGATGTGCTTTTTCAGTTAAAATGTCCAATATGATGAAAATGTGCTAAAAGCTCGAAAACATGAAAATCCATGCTTAGAAAGTTGTTACATGTCACATATGCTGGAATGCACTCATTTCACTCAAAAATCAATGTTCCTTGTCAAACGTTTGCTTCATGCTCTGAAAAGGCGTTAGAAACAGGCTTAATGCGCCGCTGCGTGAGGAAAGCTGTTTTCATCTACTCGGTGACAGTGTGTTTTCCCACCCTGAACAAGTGCATCTCACAATCCTATGTTGAAAACTCGTTTCAGACGTGCTTTTACAGTTAAAATGACAAATATGATGAAAATGTGTTAAAAGCTCGAAAACATGAAAATCCATGCTCGAATGCACTCATTTCACATGAAATCAATGTTCGTTGTCGAACGTGTTCCTTAGGCGCAGAAAGGGCTTTACAGGGTGACTGAATGCACTTCTGCGCTCCGAAAGCTGTTTTCATGCACTCGGTGACAGAAAGTGTGTTTTCCCTCTCTGAACAAGTGCTTTTCACAGGACTTTGTTTAAAACTCGTTTCAGATGTGCTTTTTCAGTTAAAATGTCCAATATGATGAAAATGTGCTAAAAGCTCGAAAACATGAAAATCCATGCTTAGAAAGTTGTTACATGTCACATATGCTGGAATGCACTCATTTCACTCAAAAATCAATGTTCCTTGTCAAACGTTTGCTTCATGCTCTGAAAAGGCGTTAGAAACAGGCTTAATGCGCCGCTGCGTGAGGAAAGCTGTTTTCATCTACTCGGTGACAGTGTGTTTTCCCACCCTGAACAAGTGCATCTCACAATCCTATGTTGAAAACTCGTTTCAGACGTGCTTTTACAGTTAAAATGACAAATATGATGAAAATGTGTTAAAAGCTTGAAAACATGAAAATCCATGCTCGAATGCACTCATTTCACATGAAAGCAATGTTCGTTGTCCAACGTGTGCTTTAGGCGCAGAAAGGGCTTTACAGGGTGACTGAATGCACTTCTGCGCTTGGAAAGCTGCTTTCATGCACTCGGTGACAGAAAGTGTGTTGTCCCTCTCTGAACAAGTGCATGTCACAGTACTTTGTTTAAAACTCGTTTCAGATGTGCTTTTTCAGTTAAAATGTCCAATATGAAGAAAATGTGTTAAAAGCTCGAAAACATGAAAATCCGTGCTTAGAAAGTTGTTACATGTCACATATGCTCGAATGCACTCATTTCACATGAAATCAATGTTCGTTGTCAAACGTGTGCTTTAGGCGCAGAAAGGGCTTTACAGAGTGACTGAATGCACTTCTGCGCTCCGAAAGCTGTTTTCATGCACTCGGTGACAGAAAGTGTGTTTTCCCTCTCTGAACAAGTGCTTTTCACAGGACTTTGTTTAAAACTCGTTTCAGATGTGCTTTTTCAGTTAAATACAGTACAGTTAAAATGTCCAATATGATGAAAATGTGCTAAAGCTCGAAAACATGAAAATCCATGCTTAGAAAGTTGTTACATGTCACATATGCTGGAATGCACTCATTTCACTCAAAAATCAATGTTCCTTGTCAAACGTTTGCTTCATGCTCTGAAAAGGCGTTAGAAACAGGCTTAATGCGCCGCTGCGTGAGGAAAGCTGTTTTCATCTACTCGGTGACAGTGTGTTTTCCCACCCTGAACAAGTGCATCTCACAATCCTATGTTGAAAACTCGTTTCAGACGTGCTTTTACAGTTAAAATGACAAATATGATGAAAATGTGTTAAAAGCTCGAAAACATGAAAATCCATGCTCGAATGCACTCATTTCACATGAAATCAATGTTCGTTGTCGAACGTGTTCCTTAGGCGCAGAAAGGGCTTTACAGGGTGACTGAATGCACTTCTGCGCTCCGAAAGCTGTTTTCATGCACTCGGTGACAGAAAGTGTGTTTTCCCTCTCTGAACAAGTGCTTTTCACAGGACTTTGTTTAAAACTCGTTTCAGATGTGCTTTTTCAGTTAAAATGTCCAATATGATGAAAATGTGCTAAAAGCTCGAAAACATGAAAATCCATGCTTAGAAAGTTGTTACATGTCACATATGCTGGAATGCACTCATTTCACTCAAAAATCAATGTTCCTTGTCAAACGTTTGCTTCATGCTCTGAAAAGGCGTTAGAAACAGGCTTAATGCGCCGCTGCGTGAGGAAAGCTGTTTTCATCTACTCGGTGACAGTGTGTTTTCCCACCCTGAACAAGTGCATCTCACAATCCTATGTTGAAAACTCGTTTCAGACGTGCTTTTACAGTTAAAATGACAAATATGATGAAAATGTGTTAAAAGCTTGAAAACATGAAAATCCATGCTCGAATGCACTCATTTCACATGAAAGCAATGTTCGTTGTCCAACGTGTGCTTTAGGCGCAGAAAGGGCTTTACAGGGTGACTGAATGCACTTCTGCGCTTGGAAAGCTGCTTTCATGCACTCGGTGACAGAAAGTGTGTTGTCCCTCTCTGAACAAGTGCATGTCACAGTACTTTGTTTAAAACTCGTTTCAGATGTGCTTTTTCAGTTAAAATGTCCAATATGAAGAAAATGTGTTAAAAGCTCGAAAACATGAAAATCCGTGCTTAGAAAGTTGTTACATGTCACATATGCTCGAATGCACTCATTTCACATGAAATCAATGTTCGTTGTCAAACGTGTGCTTTAGGCGCAGAAAGGGCTTTACAGAGTGACTGAATGCACTTCTGCGCTCCGAAAGCTGTTTTCATGCAGTCGGTGACAGAAAGTGTGTTTTCCCTCTCTGAACAAGTGCTTTTCACAGGACTTTGTTTAAAACTCGTTTCAGATGTGCTTTTTCAGTTAAATACAGTACAGTTAAAATGTCCAATATGATGAAAATGTGCTAAAGCTCGAAAACATGAAAATCCATGCTTAGAAAGTTGTTACATGTCACATATGCTGGAATGCACTCATTTCACTCAAAAATCAATGTTCCTTGTCAAACGTTTGCTTCATGCTCTGAAAAGGCGTTAGAAACAGGCTTAATGCGCCGCTGCGTGAGGAAAGCTGTTTTCATCTACTCGGTGACAGTGTGTTTTCCCACCCTGAACAAGTGCATCTCACAATCCTATGTTGAAAACTCGTTTCAGACGTGCTTTTACAGTTAAAATGACAAATATGATGAAAATGTGTTAAAAGCTCGAAAACATGAAAATCCATGCTCGAATGCACTCATTTCACATGAAATCAATGTTCGTTGTCGAACGTGTTCCTTAGGCGCAGAAAGGGCTTTACAGGGTGACTGAATGCACTTCTGCGCTCCGAAAGCTGTTTTCATGCACTCGGTGACAGAAAGTGTGTTTTCCCTCTCTGAACAAGTGCTTTTCACAGGACTTTGTTTAAAACTCGTTTCAGATGTGCTTTTTCAGTTAAAATGTCCAATATGATGAAAATGTGCTAAAAGCTCGAAAACATGAAAATCCATGCTTAGAAAGTTGTTACATGTCACATATGCTGGAATGCACTCATTTCACTCAAAAATCAATGTTCCTTGTCAAACGTTTGCTTCATGCTCTGAAAAGGCGTTAGAAACAGGCTTAATGCGCCGCTGCGTGAGGAAAGCTGTTTTCATCTACTCGGTGACAGTGTGTTTTCCCACCCTGAACAAGTGCATCTCACAATCCTATGTTGAAAACTCGTTTCAGACGTGCTTTTACAGTTAAAATGACAAATATGATGAAAATGTGTTAAAAGCTCGAAAACATGAAAATCCATGCTCGAATGCACTCATTTCACATGAAATCAATGTTCGTTGTCGAACGTGTTCCTTAGGCGCAGAAAGGGCTTTACAGGGTGACTGAATGCACTTCTGCGCTCCGAAAGCTGTTTTCATGCACTCGGTGACAGAAAGTGTGTTTTCCCTCTCTGAACAAGTGCTTTTCACAGGACTTTGTTTAAAACTCGTTTCAGATGTGCTTTTTCAGTTAAAATGTCCAATATGATGAAAATGTGCTAAAAGCTCGAAAACATGAAAATCCATGCTTAGAAAGTTGTTACATGTCACATATGCTGGAATGCACTCATTTCACTCAAAAATCAATGTTCCTTGTCAAACGTTTGCTTCATGCTCTGAAAAGGCGTTAGAAACAGGCTTAATGCGCCGCTGCGTGAGGAAAGCTGTTTTCATCTACTCGGTGACAGTGTGTTTTCCCACCCTGAACAAGTGCATCTCACAATCCTATGTTGAAAACTCGTTTCAGACGTGCTTTTACAGTTAAAATGACAAATATGATGAAAATGTGTTAAAAGCTTGAAAACATGAAAATCCATGCTCGAATGCACTCATTTCACATGAAAGCAATGTTCGTTGTCCAACGTGTGCTTTAGGCGCAGAAAGGGCTTTACAGGGTGACTGAATGCACTTCTGCGCTTGGAAAGCTGCTTTCATGCACTCGGTGACAGAAAGTGTGTTGTCCCTCTCTGAACAAGTGCATGTCAGAGTACTTTGTTTAAAACTCGTTTCAGATGTGCTTTTTCAGTTAAAATGTCCAATATGAAGAAAATGTGTTAAAAGCTCGAAAACATGAAAATCCGTGCTTAGAAAGTTGTTACATGTCACATATGCTCGAATGCACTCATTTCACATGAAATCAATGTTCGTTGTCAAACGTGTGCTTTAGGCGCAGAAAGGGCTTTACAGAGTGACTGAATGCACTTCTGCGCTCCGAAAGCTGTTTTCATGCAGTCGGTGACAGAAAGTGTGTTTTCCCTCTCTGAACAAGTGCTTTTCACAGGACTTTGTTTAAAACTCGTTTCAGATGTGCTTTTTCAGTTAAAATGTCCAATATGATGAAAATGTGCTAAAAGCTCGAAAACATGAAAATCCATGCTTAGAAAGTTGTTACATGTCACATATGCTGGAATGCACTCATTTCACTCCAAAATCAATGTTCCTTGTCAAACGTTTGCTTCATGCTCTGAAAAGGCGTTAGAAACAGGCTTAATGCGCCGCTGCGTGAGGAAAGCTGTTTTCATCTACTCGGTGACAGTGTGTTTTCCCACCCTGAACAAGTGCATCTCACAATCCTATGTTGAAAACTCGTTTCAGACGTGCTTTTACAGTTAAAATGACAAATATGATGAAAATGTGTTAAAAGCTTGAAAACATGAAAATCCATGCTCGAATGCACTCATTTCACATGAAAGCAATGTTCGTTGTCCAACGTGTGCTTTAGGCGCAGAAAGGGCTTTACAGGGTGACTGAATGCACTTCTGCGCTTGGAAAGCTGCTTTCATGCACTCGGTGACAGAAAGTGTGTTGTCCCTCTCTGAACAAGTGCATGTCACAGTACTTTGTTTAAAACTCGTTTCAGATGTGCTTTTTCAGTTAAAATGTCCAATATGAAGAAAATGTGTTAAAAGCTCGAAAACATGAAAATCCGTGCTTAGAAAGTTGTTACATGTCACATATGCTCGAATGCACTCATTTCACATGAAATCAATGTTCGTTGTCAAACGTGTGCTTTAGGCGCAGAAAGGGCTTTACAGAGTGACTGAATGCACTTCTGCGCTCCGAAAGCTGTTTTCATGCAGTCGGTGACAGAAAGTGTGTTTTCCCTCTCTGAACAAGTGCTTTTCACAGGACTTTGTTTAAAACTCGTTTCAGATGTGCTTTTTCAGTTAAATACAGTACAGTTAAAATGTCCAATATGATGAAAATGTGCTAAAGCTCGAAAACATGAAAATCCATGCTTAGAAAGTTGTTACATGTCACATATGCTGGAATGCACTCATTTCACTCAAAAATCAATGTTCCTTGTCAAACGTTTGCTTCATGCTCTGAAAAGGCGTTAGAAACAGGCTTAATGCGCCGCTGCGTGAGGAAAGCTGTTTTCATCTACTCGGTGACAGTGTGTTTTCCCACCCTGAACAAGTGCATCTCACAATCCTATGTTGAAAACTCGTTTCAGACGTGCTTTTACAGTTAAAATGACAAATATGATGAAAATGTGTTAAAAGCTCGAAAACATGAAAATCCATGCTCGAATGCACTCATTTCACATGAAATCAATGTTCGTTGTCGAACGTGTTCCTTAGGCGCAGAAAGGGCTTTACAGGGTGACTGAATGCACTTCTGCGCTCCGAAAGCTGTTTTCATGCACTCGGTGACAGAAAGTGTGTTTTCCCTCTCTGAACAAGTGCTTTTCACAGGACTTTGTTTAAAACTCGTTTCAGATGTGCTTTTTCAGTTAAAATGTCCAATATGATGAAAATGTGCTAAAAGCTCGAAAACATGAAAATCCATGCTTAGAAAGTTGTTACATGTCACATATGCTGGAATGCACTCATTTCACTCAAAAATCAATGTTCCTTGTCAAACGTTTGCTTCATGCTCTGAAAAGGCGTTAGAAACAGGCTTAATGCGCCGCTGCGTGAGGAAAGCTGTTTTCATCTACTCGGTGACAGTGTGTTTTCCCACCCTGAACAAGTGCATCTCACAATCCTATGTTGAAAACTCGTTTCAGACGTGCTTTTACAGTTAAAATGACAAATATGATGAAAATGTGTTAAAAGCTTGAAAACATGAAAATCCATGCTCGAATGCACTCATTTCACATGAAAGCAATGTTCGTTGTCCAACGTGTGCTTTAGGCGCAGAAAGGGCTTTACAGGGTGACTGAATGCACTTCTGCGCTTGGAAAGCTGCTTTCATGCACTCGGTGACAGAAAGTGTGTTGTCCCTCTCTGAACAAGTGCATGTCACAGTACTTTGTTTAAAACTCGTTTCAGATGTGCTTTTTCAGTTAAAATGTCCAATATGAAGAAAATGTGTTAAAAGCTCGAAAACATGAAAATCCGTGCTTAGAAAGTTGTTACATGTCACATATGCTCGAATGCACTCATTTCACATGAAATCAATGTTCGTTGTCAAACGTGTGCTTTAGGCGCAGAAAGGGCTTTACAGAGTGACTGAATGCACTTCTGCGCTCCGAAAGCTGTTTTCATGCAGTCGGTGACAGAAAGTGTGTTTTCCCTCTCTGAACAAGTGCTTTTCACAGGACTTTGTTTAAAACTCGTTTCAGATGTGCTTTTTCAGTTAAATACAGTACAGTTAAAATGTCCAATATGATGAAAATGTGCTAAAGCTCGAAAACATGAAAATCCATGCTTAGAAAGTTGTTACATGTCACATATGCTGGAATGCACTCATTTCACTCAAAAATCAATGTTCCTTGTCAAACGTTTGCTTCATGCTCTGAAAAGGCGTTAGAAACAGGCTTAATGCGCCGCTGCGTGAGGAAAGCTGTTTTCATCTACTCGGTGACAGTGTGTTTTCCCACCCTGAACAAGTGCATCTCACAATCCTATGTTGAAAACTCGTTTCAGACGTGCTTTTACAGTTAAAATGACAAATATGATGAAAATGTGTTAAAAGCTCGAAAACATGAAAATCCATGCTCGAATGCACTCATTTCACATGAAATCAATGTTCGTTGTCGAACGTGTTCCTTAGGCGCAGAAAGGGCTTTACAGGGTGACTGAATGCACTTCTGCGCTCCGAAAGCTGTTTTCATGCACTCGGTGACAGAAAGTGTGTTTTCCCTCTCTGAACAAGTGCTTTTCACAGGACTTTGTTTAAAACTCGTTTCAGATGTGCTTTTTCAGTTAAAATGTCCAATATGATGAAAATGTGCTAAAAGCTCGAAAACATGAAAATCCATGCTTAGAAAGTTGTTACATGTCACATATGCTGGAATGCACTCATTTCACTCAAAAATCAATGTTCCTTGTCAAACGTTTGCTTCATGCTCTGAAAAGGCGTTAGAAACAGGCTTAATGCGCCGCTGCGTGAGGAAAGCTGTTTTCATCTACTCGGTGACAGTGTGTTTTCCCACCCTGAACAAGTGCATCTCACAATCCTATGTTGAAAACTCGTTTCAGACGTGCTTTTACAGTTAAAATGACAAATATGATGAAAATGTGTTAAAAGCTCGAAAACATGAAAATCCATGCTCGAATGCACTCATTTCACATGAAATCAATGTTCGTTGTCAAACGTGTTCCTTAGGCGCAGAAAGGGCTTTACAGGGTGACTGAATGCACTTCTGCGCTCCGAAAGCTGTTTTCATGCACTCGGTGACAGAAAGTGTGTTTTCCCTCTCTGAACAAGTGCTTTTCACAGGACTTTGTTTAAAACTCGTTTCAGATGTGCTTTTTCAGTTAAAATGTCCAATATGATGAAAATGTGCTAAAAGCTCGAAAACATGAAAATCCATGCTTAGAAAGTTGTTACATGTCACATATGCTGGAATGCACTCATTTCACTCAAAAATCAATGTTCCTTGTCAAACGTTTGCTTCATGCTCTGAAAAGGCGTTAGAAACAGGCTTAATGCGCCGCTGCGTGAGGAAAGCTGTTATCATCTACTCGGTGACAGTGTGTTTTCCCACCCTGAACAAGTGCATCTCACAATCCTATGTTGAAAACTCGTTTCAGACGTGCTTTTACAGTTAAAATGACAAATATGATGAAAATGTGTTAAAAGCTTGAAAACATGAAAATCCATGCTCGAATGCACTCATTTCACATGAAAGCAATGTTCGTTGTCCAACGTGTGCTTTAGGCGCAGAAAGGGCTTTACAGGGTGACTGAATGCACTTCTGCGCTTGGAAAGCTGCTTTCATGCACTCGGTGACAGAAAGTGTGTTGTCCCTCTCTGAACAAGTGCATGTCAGAGTACTTTGTTTAAAACTCGTTTCAGATGTGCTTTTTCAGTTAAAATGTCCAATATGAAGAAAATGTGTTAAAAGCTCGAAAACATGAAAATCCGTGCTTAGAAAGTTGTTACATGTCACATATGCTCGAATGCACTCATTTCACATGAAATCAATGTTCGTTGTCAAACGTGTGCTTTAGGCGCAGAAAGGGCTTTACAGAGTGACTGAATGCACTTCTGCGCTCCGAAAGCTGTTTTCATGCAGTCGGTGACAGAAAGTGTGTTTTCCCTCTCTGAACAAGTGCTTTTCACAGGACTTTGTTTAAAACTCGTTTCAGATGTGCTTTTTCAGTTAAATACAGTACAGTTAAAATGTCCAATATGATGAAAATGTGCTAAAGCTCGAAAACATGAAAATCCATGCTTAGAAAGTTGTTACATGTCACATATGCTGGAATGCACTCATTTCACTCAAAAATCAATGTTCCTTGTCAAACGTTTGCTTCATGCTCTGAAAAGGCGTTAGAAACAGGCTTAATGCGCCGCTGCGTGAGGAAAGCTGTTTTCATCTACTCGGTGACAGTGTGTTTTCCCACCCTGAACAAGTGCATCTCACAATCCTATGTTGAAAACTCGTTTCAGACGTGCTTTTACAGTTAAAATGACAAATATGATGAAAATGTGTTAAAAGCTTGAAAACATGAAAATCCATGCTCGAATGCACTCATTTCACATGAAAGCAATGTTCGTTGTCCAACGTGTGCTTTAGGCGCAGAAAGGGCTTTACAGGGTGACTGAATGCACTTCTGCGCTTGGAAAGCTGCTTTCATGCACTCGGTGACAGAAAGTGTGTTGTCCCTCTCTGAACAAGTGCATGTCACAGTACTTTGTTTAAAACTCGTTTCAGATGTGCTTTTTCAGTTAAAATGTCCAATATGAAGAAAATGTGTTAAAAGCTCGAAAACATGAAAATCCGTGCTTAGAAAGTTGTTACATGTCACATATGCTCGAATGCACTCATTTCACATGAAATCAATGTTCGTTGTCAAACGTGTGCTTTAGGCGCAGAAAGGGCTTTACAGAGTGACTGAATGCACTTCTGCGCTCCGAAAGCTGTTTTCATGCACTCGGTGACAGAAAGTGTGTTTTCCCTCTCTGAACAAGTGCTTTTCACAGGACTTTGTTTAAAACTCGTTTCAGATGTGCTTTTTCAGTTAAATACAGTACAGTTAAAATGTCCAATATGATGAAAATGTGCTAAAGCTCGAAAACATGAAAATCCATGCTTAGAAAGTTGTTACATGTCACATATGCTGGAATGCACTCATTTCACTCAAAAATCAATGTTCCTTGTCAAACGTTTGCTTCATGCTCTGAAAAGGCGTTAGAAACAGGCTTAATGCGCCGCTGCGTGAGGAAAGCTGTTTTCATCTACTCGGTGACAGTGTGTTTTCCCACCCTGAACAAGTGCATCTCACAATCCTATGTTGAAAACTCGTTTCAGACGTGCTTTTACAGTTAAAATGACAAATATGATGAAAATGTGTTAAAAGCTCGAAAACATGAAAATCCATGCTCGAATGCACTCATTTCACATGAAATCAATGTTCGTTGTCGAACGTGTTCCTTAGGCGCAGAAAGGGCTTTACAGGGTGACTGAATGCACTTCTGCGCTCCGAAAGCTGTTTTCATGCACTCGGTGACAGAAAGTGTGTTTTCCCTCTCTGAACAAGTGCTTTTCACAGGACTTTGTTTAAAACTCGTTTCAGATGTGCTTTTTCAGTTAAAATGTCCAATATGATGAAAATGTGCTAAAAGCTCGAAAACATGAAAATCCATGCTTAGAAAGTTGTTACATGTCACATATGCTGGAATGCACTCATTTCACTCAAAAATCAATGTTCCTTGTCAAACGTTTGCTTCATGCTCTGAAAAGGCGTTAGAAACAGGCTTAATGCGCCGCTGCGTGAGGAAAGCTGTTTTCATCTACTCGGTGACAGTGTGTTTTCCCACCCTGAACAAGTGCATCTCACAATCCTATGTTGAAAACTCGTTTCAGACGTGCTTTTACAGTTAAAATGACAAATATGATGAAAATGTGTTAAAAGCTTGAAAACATGAAAATCCATGCTCGAATGCACTCATTTCACATGAAAGCAATGTTCGTTGTCCAACGTGTGCTTTAGGCGCAGAAAGGGCTTTACAGGGTGACTGAATGCACTTCTGCGCTTGGAAAGCTGCTTTCATGCACTCGGTGACAGAAAGTGTGTTGTCCCTCTCTGAACAAGTGCATGTCACAGTACTTTGTTTAAAACTCGTTTCAGATGTGCTTTTTCAGTTAAAATGTCCAATATGAAGAAAATGTGTTAAAAGCTCGAAAACATGAAAATCCGTGCTTAGAAAGTTGTTACATGTCACATATGCTCGAATGCACTCATTTCACATGAAATCAATGTTCGTTGTCAAACGTGTGCTTTAGGCGCAGAAAGGGCTTTACAGAGTGACTGAATGCACTTCTGCGCTCCGAAAGCTGTTTTCATGCAGTCGGTGACAGAAAGTGTGTTTTCCCTCTCTGAACAAGTGCTTTTCACAGGACTTTGTTTAAAACTCGTTTCAGATGTGCTTTTTCAGTTAAATACAGTACAGTTAAAATGTCCAATATGATGAAAATGTGCTAAAGCTCGAAAACATGAAAATCCATGCTTAGAAAGTTGTTACATGTCACATATGCTGGAATGCACTCATTTCACTCAAAAATCAATGTTCCTTGTCAAACGTTTGCTTCATGCTCTGAAAAGGCGTTAGAAACAGGCTTAATGCGCCGCTGCGTGAGGAAAGCTGTTTTCATCTACTCGGTGACAGTGTGTTTTCCCACCCTGAACAAGTGCATCTCACAATCCTATGTTGAAAACTCGTTTCAGACGTGCTTTTACAGTTAAAATGACAAATATGATGAAAATGTGTTAAAAGCTCGAAAACATGAAAATCCATGCTCGAATGCACTCATTTCACATGAAATCAATGTTCGTTGTCGAACGTGTTCCTTAGGCGCAGAAAGGGCTTTACAGGGTGACTGAATGCACTTCTGCGCTCCGAAAGCTGTTTTCATGCACTCGGTGACAGAAAGTGTGTTTTCCCTCTCTGAACAAGTGCTTTTCACAGGACTTTGTTTAAAACTCGTTTCAGATGTGCTTTTTCAGTTAAAATGTCCAATATGATGAAAATGTGCTAAAAGCTCGAAAACATGAAAATCCATGCTTAGAAAGTTGTTACATGTCACATATGCTGGAATGCACTCATTTCACTCAAAAATCAATGTTCCTTGTCAAACGTTTGCTTCATGCTCTGAAAAGGCGTTAGAAACAGGCTTAATGCGCCGCTGCGTGAGGAAAGCTGTTTTCATCTACTCGGTGACAGTGTGTTTTCCCACCCTGAACAAGTGCATCTCACAATCCTATGTTGAAAACTCGTTTCAGACGTGCTTTTACAGTTAAAATGACAAATATGATGAAAATGTGTTAAAAGCTTGAAAACATGAAAATCCATGCTCGAATGCACTCATTTCACATGAAAGCAATGTTCGTTGTCCAACGTGTGCTTTAGGCGCAGAAAGGGCTTTACAGGGTGACTGAATGCACTTCTGCGCTTGGAAAGCTGCTTTCATGCACTCGGTGACAGAAAGTGTGTTGTCCCTCTCTGAACAAGTGCATGTCACAGTACTTTGTTTAAAACTCGTTTCAGATGTGCTTTTTCAGTTAAAATGTCCAATATGAAGAAAATGTGTTAAAAGCTCGAAAACATGAAAATCCGTGCTTAGAAAGTTGTTACATGTCACATATGCTCGAATGCACTCATTTCACATGAAATCAATGTTCGTTGTCAAACGTGTGCTTTAGGCGCAGAAAGGGCTTTACAGAGTGACTGAATGCACTTCTGCGCTCCGAAAGCTGTTTTCATGCAGTCGGTGACAGAAAGTGTGTTTTCCCTCTCTGAACAAGTGCTTTTCACAGGACTTTGTTTAAAACTCGTTTCAGATGTGCTTTTTCAGTTAAATACAGTACAGTTAAAATGTCCAATATGATGAAAATGTGCTAAAGCTCGAAAACATGAAAATCCATGCTTAGAAAGTTGTTACATGTCACATATGCTGGAATGCACTCATTTCACTCAAAAATCAATGTTCCTTGTCAAACGTTTGCTTCATGCTCTGAAAAGGCGTTAGAAACAGGCTTAATGCGCCGCTGCGTGAGGAAAGCTGTTTTCATCTACTCGGTGACAGTGTGTTTTCCCACCCTGAACAAGTGCATCTCACAATCCTATGTTGAAAACTCGTTTCAGACGTGCTTTTACAGTTAAAATGACAAATATGATGAAAATGTGTTAAAAGCTCGAAAACATGAAAATCCATGCTCGAATGCACTCATTTCACATGAAATCAATGTTCGTTGTCGAACGTGTTCCTTAGGCGCAGAAAGGGCTTTACAGGGTGACTGAATGCACTTCTGCGCTCCGAAAGCTGTTTTCATGCACTCGGTGACAGAAAGTGTGTTTTCCCTCTCTGAACAAGTGCTTTTCACAGGACTTTGTTTAAAACTCGTTTCAGATGTGCTTTTTCAGTTAAAATGTCCAATATGATGAAAATGTGCTAAAAGCTCGAAAACATGAAAATCCATGCTTAGAAAGTTGTTACATGTCACATATGCTGGAATGCACTCATTTCACTCAAAAATCAATGTTCCTTGTCAAACGTTTGCTTCATGCTCTGAAAAGGCGTTAGAAACAGGCTTAATGCGCCGCTGCGTGAGGAAAGCTGTTTTCATCTACTCGGTGACAGTGTGTTTTCCCACCCTGAACAAGTGCATCTCACAATCCTATGTTGAAAACTCGTTTCAGACGTGCTTTTACAGTTAAAATGACAAATATGATGAAAATGTGTTAAAAGCTTGAAAACATGAAAATCCATGCTCGAATGCACTCATTTCACATGAAAGCAATGTTCGTTGTCCAACGTGTGCTTTAGGCGCAGAAAGGGCTTTACAGGGTGACTGAATGCACTTCTGCGCTTGGAAAGCTGCTTTCATGCACTCGGTGACAGAAAGTGTGTTGTCCCTCTCTGAACAAGTGCATGTCACAGTACTTTGTTTAAAACTCGTTTCAGATGTGCTTTTTCAGTTAAAATGTCCAATATGAAGAAAATGTGTTAAAAGCTCGAAAACATGAAAATCCGTGCTTAGAAAGTTGTTACATGTCACATATGCTCGAATGCACTCATTTCACATGAAATCAATGTTCGTTGTCAAACGTGTGCTTTAGGCGCAGAAAGGGCTTTACAGAGTGACTGAATGCACTTCTGCGCTCCGAAAGCTGTTTTCATGCAGTCGGTGACAGAAAGTGTGTTTTCCCTCTCTGAACAAGTGCTTTTCACAGGACTTTGTTTAAAACTCGTTTCAGATGTGCTTTTTCAGTTAAATACAGTACAGTTAAAATGTCCAATATGATGAAAATGTGCTAAAGCTCGAAAACATGAAAATCCATGCTTAGAAAGTTGTTACATGTCACATATGCTGGAATGCACTCATTTCACTCAAAAATCAATGTTCCTTGTCAAACGTTTGCTTCATGCTCTGAAAAGGCGTTAGAAACAGGCTTAATGCGCCGCTGCGTGAGGAAAGCTGTTTTCATCTACTCGGTGACAGTGTGTTTTCCCACCCTGAACAAGTGCATCTCACAATCCTATGTTGAAAACTCGTTTCAGACGTGCTTTTACAGTTAAAATGACAAATATGATGAAAATGTGTTAAAAGCTCGAAAACATGAAAATCCATGCTCGAATGCACTCATTTCACATGAAATCAATGTTCGTTGTCGAACGTGTTCCTTAGGCGCAGAAAGGGCTTTACAGGGTGACTGAATGCACTTCTGCGCTCCGAAAGCTGTTTTCATGCACTCGGTGACAGAAAGTGTGTTTTCCCTCTCTGAACAAGTGCTTTTCACAGGACTTTGTTTAAAACTCGTTTCAGATGTGCTTTTTCAGTTAAAATGTCCAATATGATGAAAATGTGCTAAAAGCTCGAAAACATGAAAATCCATGCTTAGAAAGTTGTTACATGTCACATATGCTGGAATGCACTCATTTCACTCAAAAATCAATGTTCCTTGTCAAACGTTTGCTTCATGCTCTGAAAAGGCGTTAGAAACAGGCTTAATGCGCCGCTGCGTGAGGAAAGCTGTTTTCATCTACTCGGTGACAGTGTGTTTTCCCACCCTGAACAAGTGCATCTCACAATCCTATGTTGAAAACTCGTTTCAGACGTGCTTTTACAGTTAAAATGACAAATATGATGAAAATGTGTTAAAAGCTTGAAAACATGAAAATCCATGCTCGAATGCACTCATTTCACATGAAAGCAATGTTCGTTGTCCAACGTGTGCTTTAGGCGCAGAAAGGGCTTTACAGGGTGACTGAATGCACTTCTGCGCTTGGAAAGCTGCTTTCATGCACTCGGTGACAGAAAGTGTGTTGTCCCTCTCTGAACAAGTGCATGTCACAGTACTTTGTTTAAAACTCGTTTCAGATGTGCTTTTTCAGTTAAAATGTCCAATATGAAGAAAATGTGTTAAAAGCTCGAAAACATGAAAATCCGTGCTTAGAAAGTTGTTACATGTCACATATGCTCGAATGCACTCATTTCACATGAAATCAATGTTCGTTGTCAAACGTGTGCTTTAGGCGCAGAAAGGGCTTTACAGAGTGACTGAATGCACTTCTGCGCTCCGAAAGCTGTTTTCATGCACTCGGTGACAGAAAGTGTGTTTTCCCTCTCTGAACAAGTGCTTTTCACAGGACTTTGTTTAAAACTCGTTTCAGATGTGCTTTTTCAGTTAAATACAGTACAGTTAAAATGTCCAATATGATGAAAATGTGCTAAAGCTCGAAAACATGAAAATCCATGCTTAGAAAGTTGTTACATGTCACATATGCTGGAATGCACTCATTTCACTCAAAAATCAATGTTCCTTGTCAAACGTTTGCTTCATGCTCTGAAAAGGCGTTAGAAACAGGCTTAATGCGCCGCTGCGTGAGGAAAGCTGTTTTCATCTACTCGGTGACAGTGTGTTTTCCCACCCTGAACAAGTGCATCTCACAATCCTATGTTGAAAACTCGTTTCAGACGTGCTTTTACAGTTAAAATGACAAATATGATGAAAATGTGTTAAAAGCTCGAAAACATGAAAATCCATGCTCGAATGCACTCATTTCACATGAAATCAATGTTCGTTGTCGAACGTGTTCCTTAGGCGCAGAAAGGGCTTTACAGGGTGACTGAATGCACTTCTGCGCTCCGAAAGCTGTTTTCATGCACTCGGTGACAGAAAGTGTGTTTTCCCTCTCTGAACAAGTGCTTTTCACAGGACTTTGTTTAAAACTCGTTTCAGATGTGCTTTTTCAGTTAAAATGTCCAATATGATGAAAATGTGCTAAAAGCTCGAAAACATGAAAATCCATGCTTAGAAAGTTGTTACATGTCACATATGCTGGAATGCACTCATTTCACTCAAAAATCAATGTTCCTTGTCAAACGTTTGCTTCATGCTCTGAAAAGGCGTTAGAAACAGGCTTAATGCGCCGCTGCGTGAGGAAAGCTGTTTTCATCTACTCGGTGACAGTGTGTTTTCCCACCCTGAACAAGTGCATCTCACAATCCTATGTTGAAAACTCGTTTCAGACGTGCTTTTACAGTTAAAATGACAAATATGATGAAAATGTGTTAAAAGCTTGAAAACATGAAAATCCATGCTCGAATGCACTCATTTCACATGAAAGCAATGTTCGTTGTCCAACGTGTGCTTTAGGCGCAGAAAGGGCTTTACAGGGTGACTGAATGCACTTCTGCGCTTGGAAAGCTGCTTTCATGCACTCGGTGACAGAAAGTGTGTTGTCCCTCTCTGAACAAGTGCATGTCACAGTACTTTGTTTAAAACTCGTTTCAGATGTGCTTTTTCAGTTAAAATGTCCAATATGAAGAAAATGTGTTAAAAGCTCGAAAACATGAAAATCCGTGCTTAGAAAGTTGTTACATGTCACATATGCTCGAATGCACTCATTTCACATGAAATCAATGTTCGTTGTCAAACGTGTGCTTTAGGCGCAGAAAGGGCTTTACAGAGTGACTGAATGCACTTCTGCGCTCCGAAAGCTGTTTTCATGCAGTCGGTGACAGAAAGTGTGTTTTCCCTCTCTGAACAAGTGCTTTTCACAGGACTTTGTTTAAAACTCGTTTCAGATGTGCTTTTTCAGTTAAATACAGTACAGTTAAAATGTCCAATATGATGAAAATGTGCTAAAGCTCGAAAACATGAAAATCCATGCTTAGAAAGTTGTTACATGTCACATATGCTGGAATGCACTCATTTCACTCAAAAATCAATGTTCCTTGTCAAACGTTTGCTTCATGCTCTGAAAAGGCGTTAGAAACAGGCTTAATGCGCCGCTGCGTGAGGAAAGCTGTTTTCATCTACTCGGTGACAGTGTGTTTTCCCACCCTGAACAAGTGCATCTCACAATCCTATGTTGAAAACTCGTTTCAGACGTGCTTTTACAGTTAAAATGACAAATATGATGAAAATGTGTTAAAAGCTCGAAAACATGAAAATCCATGCTCGAATGCACTCATTTCACATGAAATCAATGTTCGTTGTCGAACGTGTTCCTTAGGCGCAGAAAGGGCTTTACAGGGTGACTGAATGCACTTCTGCGCTCCGAAAGCTGTTTTCATGCACTCGGTGACAGAAAGTGTGTTTTCCCTCTCTGAACAAGTGCTTTTCACAGGACTTTGTTTAAAACTCGTTTCAGATGTGCTTTTTCAGTTAAAATGTCCAATATGATGAAAATGTGCTAAAAGCTCGAAAACATGAAAATCCATGCTTAGAAAGTTGTTACATGTCACATATGCTGGAATGCACTCATTTCACTCAAAAATCAATGTTCCTTGTCAAACGTTTGCTTCATGCTCTGAAAAGGCGTTAGAAACAGGCTTAATGCGCCGCTGCGTGAGGAAAGCTGTTTTCATCTACTCGGTGACAGTGTGTTTTCCCACCCTGAACAAGTGCATCTCACAATCCTATGTTGAAAACTCGTTTCAGACGTGCTTTTACAGTTAAAATGACAAATATGATGAAAATGTGTTAAAAGCTTGAAAACATGAAAATCCATGCTCGAATGCACTCATTTCACATGAAAGCAATGTTCGTTGTCCAACGTGTGCTTTAGGCGCAGAAAGGGCTTTACAGGGTGACTGAATGCACTTCTGCGCTTGGAAAGCTGCTTTCATGCACTCGGTGACAGAAAGTGTGTTGTCCCTCTCTGAACAAGTGCATGTCACAGTACTTTGTTTAAAACTCGTTTCAGATGTGCTTTTTCAGTTAAAATGTCCAATATGAAGAAAATGTGTTAAAAGCTCGAAAACATGAAAATCCGTGCTTAGAAAGTTGTTACATGTCACATATGCTCGAATGCACTCATTTCACATGAAATCAATGTTCGTTGTCAAACGTGTGCTTTAGGCGCAGAAAGGGCTTTACAGAGTGACTGAATGCACTTCTGCGCTCCGAAAGCTGTTTTCATGCACTCGGTGACAGAAAGTGTGTTTTCCCTCTCTGAACAAGTGCTTTTCACAGGACTTTGTTTAAAACTCGTTTCAGATGTGCTTTTTCAGTTAAATACAGTACAGTTAAAATGTCCAATATGATGAAAATGTGCTAAAGCTCGAAAACATGAAAATCCATGCTTAGAAAGTTGTTACATGTCACATATGCTGGAATGCACTCATTTCACTCAAAAATCAATGTTCCTTGTCAAACGTTTGCTTCATGCTCTGAAAAGGCGTTAGAAACAGGCTTAATGCGCCGCTGCGTGAGGAAAGCTGTTTTCATCTACTCGGTGACAGTGTGTTTTCCCACCCTGAACAAGTGCATCTCACAATCCTATGTTGAAAACTCGTTTCAGACGTGCTTTTACAGTTAAAATGACAAATATGATGAAAATGTGTTAAAAGCTCGAAAACATGAAAATCCATGCTCGAATGCACTCATTTCACATGAAATCAATGTTCGTTGTCGAACGTGTTCCTTAGGCGCAGAAAGGGCTTTACAGGGTGACTGAATGCACTTCTGCGCTCCGAAAGCTGTTTTCATGCACTCGGTGACAGAAAGTGTGTTTTCCCTCTCTGAACAAGTGCTTTTCACAGGACTTTGTTTAAAACTCGTTTCAGATGTGCTTTTTCAGTTAAAATGTCCAATATGATGAAAATGTGCTAAAAGCTCGAAAACATGAAAATCCATGCTTAGAAAGTTGTTACATGTCACATATGCTGGAATGCACTCATTTCACTCAAAAATCAATGTTCCTTGTCAAACGTTTGCTTCATGCTCTGAAAAGGCGTTAGAAACAGGCTTAATGCGCCGCTGCGTGAGGAAAGCTGTTTTCATCTACTCGGTGACAGTGTGTTTTCCCACCCTGAACAAGTGCATCTCACAATCCTATGTTGAAAACTCGTTTCAGACGTGCTTTTACAGTTAAAATGACAAATATGATGAAAATGTGTTAAAAGCTTGAAAACATGAAAATCCATGCTCGAATGCACTCATTTCACATGAAAGCAATGTTCGTTGTCCAACGTGTGCTTTAGGCGCAGAAAGGGCTTTACAGGGTGACTGAATGCACTTCTGCGCTTGGAAAGCTGCTTTCATGCACTCGGTGACAGAAAGTGTGTTGTCCCTCTCTGAACAAGTGCATGTCACAGTACTTTGTTTAAAACTCGTTTCAGATGTGCTTTTTCAGTTAAAATGTCCAATATGAAGAAAATGTGTTAAAAGCTCGAAAACATGAAAATCCGTGCTTAGAAAGTTGTTACATGTCACATATGCTCGAATGCACTCATTTCACATGAAATCAATGTTCGTTGTCAAACGTGTGCTTTAGGCGCAGAAAGGGCTTTACAGAGTGACTGAATGCACTTCTGCGCTCCGAAAGCTGTTTTCATGCACTCGGTGACAGAAAGTGTGTTTTCCCTCTCTGAACAAGTGCTTTTCACAGGACTTTGTTTAAAACTCGTTTCAGATGTGCTTTTTCAGTTAAATACAGTACAGTTAAAATGTCCAATATGATGAAAATGTGCTAAAGCTCGAAAACATGAAAATCCATGCTTAGAAAGTTGTTACATGTCACATATGCTGGAATGCACTCATTTCACTCAAAAATCAATGTTCCTTGTCAAACGTTTGCTTCATGCTCTGAAAAGGCGTTAGAAACAGGCTTAATGCGCCGCTGCGTGAGGAAAGCTGTTTTCATCTACTCGGTGACAGTGTGTTTTCCCACCCTGAACAAGTGCATCTCACAATCCTATGTTGAAAACTCGTTTCAGACGTGCTTTTACAGTTAAAATGACAAATATGATGAAAATGTGTTAAAAGCTCGAAAACATGAAAATCCATGCTCGAATGCACTCATTTCACATGAAATCAATGTTCGTTGTCGAACGTGTTCCTTAGGCGCAGAAAGGGCTTTACAGGGTGACTGAATGCACTTCTGCGCTCCGAAAGCTGTTTTCATGCACTCGGTGACAGAAAGTGTGTTTTCCCTCTCTGAACAAGTGCTTTTCACAGGACTTTGTTTAAAACTCGTTTCAGATGTGCTTTTTCAGTTAAAATGTCCAATATGATGAAAATGTGCTAAAAGCTCGAAAACATGAAAATCCATGCTTAGAAAGTTGTTACATGTCACATATGCTGGAATGCACTCATTTCACTCAAAAATCAATGTTCCTTGTCAAACGTTTGCTTCATGCTCTGAAAAGGCGTTAGAAACAGGCTTAATGCGCCGCTGCGTGAGGAAAGCTGTTTTCATCTACTCGGTGACAGTGTGTTTTCCCACCCTGAACAAGTGCATCTCACAATCCTATGTTGAAAACTCGTTTCAGACGTGCTTTTACAGTTAAAATGACAAATATGATGAAAATGTGTTAAAAGCTTGAAAACATGAAAATCCATGCTCGAATGCACTCATTTCACATGAAAGCAATGTTCGTTGTCCAACGTGTGCTTTAGGCGCAGAAAGGGCTTTACAGGGTGACTGAATGCACTTCTGCGCTTGGAAAGCTGCTTTCATGCACTCGGTGACAGAAAGTGTGTTGTCCCTCTCTGAACAAGTGCATGTCACAGTACTTTGTTTAAAACTCGTTTCAGATGTGCTTTTTCAGTTAAAATGTCCAATATGAAGAAAATGTGTTAAAAGCTCGAAAACATGAAAATCCGTGCTTAGAAAGTTGTTACATGTCACATATGCTCGAATGCACTCATTTCACATGAAATCAATGTTCGTTGTCAAACGTGTGCTTTAGGCGCAGAAAGGGCTTTACAGAGTGACTGAATGCACTTCTGCGCTCCGAAAGCTGTTTTCATGCACTCGGTGACAGAAAGTGTGTTTTCCCTCTGAACAAGTGCTTTTCACAGGACTTTGTTTAAAACTCGTTTCAGATGTGCTTTTTCAGTTAAATACAGTACAGTTAAAATGTCCAATATGATGAAAATGTGCTAAAGCTCGAAAACATGAAAATCCATGCTTAGAAAGTTGTTACATGTCACATATGCTGGAATGCACTCATTTCACTCAAAAATCAATGTTCCTTGTCAAACGTTTGCTTCATGCTCTGAAAAGGCGTTAGAAACAGGCTTAATGCGCCGCTGCGTGAGGAAAGCTGTTTTCATCTACTCGGTGACAGTGTGTTTTCCCACCCTGAACAAGTGCATCTCACAATCCTATGTTGAAAACTCGTTTCAGACGTGCTTTTACAGTTAAAATGACAAATATGATGAAAATGTGTTAAAAGCTCGAAAACATGAAAATCCATGCTCGAATGCACTCATTTCACATGAAATCAATGTTCGTTGTCGAACGTGTTCCTTAGGCGCAGAAAGGGCTTTACAGGGTGACTGAATGCACTTCTGCGCTCCGAAAGCTGTTTTCATGCACTCGGTGACAGAAAGTGTGTTTTCCCTCTCTGAACAAGTGCTTTTCACAGGACTTTGTTTAAAACTCGTTTCAGATGTGCTTTTTCAGTTAAAATGTCCAATATGATGAAAATGTGCTAAAAGCTCGAAAACATGAAAATCCATGCTTAGAAAGTTGTTACATGTCACATATGCTGGAATGCACTCATTTCACTCAAAAATCAATGTTCCTTGTCAAACGTTTGCTTCATGCTCTGAAAAGGCGTTAGAAACAGGCTTAATGCGCCGCTGCGTGAGGAAAGCTGTTTTCATCTACTCGGTGACAGTGTGTTTTCCCACCCTGAACAAGTGCATCTCACAATCCTATGTTGAAAACTCGTTTCAGACGTGCTTTTACAGTTAAAATGACAAATATGATGAAAATGTGTTAAAAGCTTGAAAACATGAAATCCATGCTCGAATGCACTCATTTCACATGAAAGCAATGTTCGTTGTCCAACGTGTGCTTTAGGCGCAGAAAGGGCTTTACAGGGTGACTGAATGCACTTCTGCGCTTGAAAGCTGCTTTCATGCACTCGGTGACAGAAAGTGTGTTGTCCCTCTCTGAACAAGTGCATGTCACAGTACTTTGTTTAAAACTCGTTTCAGATGTGCTTTTTCAGTTAAAATGTCCAATATGAAGAAAATGTGTTAAAAGCTCGAAACATGAAAATCCGTGCTTAGAAAGTTGTTACATGTCACATATGCTCGAATGCACTCATTTCACATGAAATCAATGTTCGTTGTCAAACGTGTGCTTTAGGCGCAGAAAGGGCTTTACAGAGTGACTGAATGCACTTCTGCGCTCCGAAAGCTGTTTTCATGCACTCGGTGACAGAAAGTGTGTTTTCCCTCTCTGAACAAGTGCTTTTCACAGGACTTTGTTTAAAACTCGTTTCAGATGTGCTTTTTCAGTTAAATACAGTACAGTTAAAATGTCCAATATGATGAAAATGTGCTAAAGCTCGAAAACATGAAAATCCATGCTTAGAAAGTTGTTACATGTCACATATGCTGGAATGCACTCATTTCACTCAAAAATCAATGTTCCTTGTCAAACGTTTGCTTCATGCTCTGAAAAGGCGTTAGAAACAGGCTTAATGCGCCGCTGCGTGAGGAAAGCTGTTTTCATCTACTCGGTGACAGTGTGTTTTCCCACCCTGAACAAGTGCATCTCACAATCCTATGTTGAAAACTCGTTTCAGACGTGCTTTTACAGTTAAAATGACAAATATGATGAAAATGTGTTAAAAGCTCGAAAACATGAAAATCCATGCTCGAATGCACTCATTTCACATGAAATCAATGTTCGTTGTCGAACGTGTTCCTTAGGCGCAGAAAGGGCTTTACAGGGTGACTGAATGCACTTCTGCGCTCCGAAAGCTGTTTTCATGCACTCGGTGACAGAAAGTGTGTTTTCCCTCTCTGAACAAGTGCTTTTCACAGGACTTTGTTTAAAACTCGTTTCAGATGTGCTTTTTCAGTTAAAATGTCCAATATGATGAAAATGTGCTAAAAGCTCGAAAACATGAAAATCCATGCTTAGAAAGTTGTTACATGTCACATATGCTGGAATGCACTCATTTCACTCAAAAATCAATGTTCCTTGTCAAACGTTTGCTTCATGCTCTGAAAAGGCGTTAGAAACAGGCTTAATGCGCCGCTGCGTGAGGAAAGCTGTTTTCATCTACTCGGTGACAGTGTGTTTTCCCACCCTGAACAAGTGCATCTCACAATCCTATGTTGAAAACTCGTTTCAGACGTGCTTTTACAGTTAAAATGACAAATATGATGAAAATGTGTTAAAAGCTTGAAAACATGAAAATCCATGCTCGAATGCACTCATTTCACATGAAAGCAATGTTCGTTGTCCAACGTGTGCTTTAGGCGCAGAAAGGGCTTTACAGGGTGACTGAATGCACTTCTGCGCTTGGAAAGCTGCTTTCATGCACTCGGTGACAGAAAGTGTGTTGTCCCTCTCTGAACAAGTGCATGTCACAGTACTTTGTTTAAAACTCGTTTCAGATGTGCTTTTTCAGTTAAAATGTCCAATATGAAGAAAATGTGTTAAAAGCTCGAAAACATGAAAATCCGTGCTTAGAAAGTTGTTACATGTCACATATGCTCGAATGCACTCATTTCACATGAAATCAATGTTCGTTGTCAAACGTGTGCTTTAGGCGCAGAAAGGGCTTTACAGAGTGACTGAATGCACTTCTGCGCTCCGAAAGCTGTTTTCATGCAGTCGGTGACAGAAAGTGTGTTTTCCCTCTCTGAACAAGTGCTTTTCACAGGACTTTGTTTAAAACTCGTTTCAGATGTGCTTTTTCAGTTAAATACAGTACAGTTAAAATGTCCAATATGATGAAAATGTGCTAAAGCTCGAAAACATGAAAATCCATGCTTAGAAAGTTGTTACATGTCACATATGCTGGAATGCACTCATTTCACTCAAAAATCAATGTTCCTTGTCAAACGTTTGCTTCATGCTCTGAAAAGGCGTTAGAAACAAGCTTAATGCGCCGCTGCGTGAGGAAAGCTGTTTTCATCTACTCGGTGACAGTGTGTTTTCCCACCCTGAACAAGTGCATCTCACAATCCTATGTTGAAAACTCGTTTCAGACGTGCTTTTACAGTTAAAATGACAAATATGATGAAAATGTGTTAAAAGCTCGAAAACATGAAAATCCATGCTCGAATGCACTCATTTCACATGAAATCAATGTTCGTTGTCGAACGTGTTCCTTAGGCGCAGAAGGGCTTTACAGGGTGACTGAATGCACTTCTGCGCTCCGAAAGCTGTTTTCATGCACTCGGTGACAGAAAGTGTGTTTTCCCTCTCTGAACAAGTGCTTTTCACAGGACTTTGTTTAAAACTCGTTTCAGATGTGCTTTTTCAGTTAAAATGTCCAATATGATGAAAATGTGCTAAAAGCTCGAAAACATGAAAATCCATGCTTAGAAAGTTGTTACATGTCACATATGCTGGAATGCACTCATTTCACTCAAAAATCAATGTTCCTTGTCAAACGTTTGCTTCATGCTCTGAAAAGGCGTTAGAAACAGGCTTAATGCGCCGCTGCGTGAGGAAAGCTGTTTTCATCTACTCGGTGACAGTGTGTTTTCCCACCCTGAACAAGTGCATCTCACAATCCTATGTTGAAAACTCGTTTCAGACGTGCTTTTACAGTTAAAATGACAAATATGATGAAAATGTGTTAAAAGCTTGAAAACATGAAAATCCATGCTCGAATGCACTCATTTCACATGAAAGCAATGTTCGTTGTCCAACGTGTGCTTTAGGCGCAGAAAGGGCTTTACAGGGTGACTGAATGCACTTCTGCGCTTGGAAAGCTGCTTTCATGCACTCGGTGACAGAAAGTGTGTTGTCCCTCTCTGAACAAGTGCATGTCACAGTACTTTGTTTAAAACTCGTTTCAGATGTGCTTTTCAGTTAAAATGTCCAATATGAAGAAAATGTGTTAAAAGCTCGAAAACATGAAAATCCGTGCTTAGAAAGTTGTTACATGTCACATATGCTCGAATGCACTCATTTCACATGAAATCAATGTTCGTTGTCAAACGTGTGCTTTAGGCGCAGAAAGGGCTTTACAGAGTGACTGAATGCACTTCTGCGCTCCGAAAGCTGTTTTCATGCAGTCGGTGACAGAAAGTGTGTTTTCCCTCTCTGAACAAGTGCTTTTCACAGGACTTTGTTTAAAACTCGTTTCAGATGTGCTTTTTCAGTTAAATACAGTACAGTTAAAATGTCCAATATGATGAAAATGTGCTAAAGCTCGAAAACATGAAAATCCATGCTTAGAAAGTTGTTACATGTCACATATGCTGGAATGCACTCATTTCACTCAAAAATCAATGTTCCTTGTCAAACGTTTGCTTCATGCTCTGAAAAGGCGTTAGAAACAGGCTTAATGCGCCGCTGCGTGAGGAAAGCTGTTTTCATCTACTCGGTGACAGTGTGTTTTCCCACCCTGAACAAGTGCATCTCACAATCCTATGTTGAAAACTCGTTTCAGACGTGCTTTTACAGTTAAAATGACAAATATGATGAAAATGTGTTAAAAGCTCGAAAACATGAAAATCCATGCTCGAATGCACTCATTTCACATGAAATCAATGTTCGTTGTCGAACGTGTTCCTT